>NC_081802.1:16483201-16783201 GCF_963082965.1 Carassius carassius
CTTCTGATGCTGTCTGTTGTTCAAGAGTGGCTTGACACAAGGAATGTGACAGCTGAAACCCATGTCTTGCATACGTCTGTGCGTAGTGATTCTTGAAGCACTGACTCCAGCTGTGGTCAACTCTTTGTGAATCTCCCCCACATTTTTGAATGGGTTTTGTTTCACAATCTTCTCCAGGGTGCGGTTATCCCTATTGCTTGTACACTTTTTTTCTAGCACATCTTTTCCTTTCCTTCACATCTCTATTAATGTGCTTGGAAACAGAGCTCTGTGAACAGCCAGCCTCTTTTGCAATGACCTTTTGTGTCTTGCCCTCCTTGTGCAAGGTGTCAATGGTTGTCTTTTGGACAACTGTCAATTCAACAGTCTTCCCCATGATTGTGTAGCCTACAGAACTAGACTGAGAGATTATTTAAAGGCCTTTGCAGGTGTTTTGAGTTAATTAGCTGATTAAAGGGGGGCACCCAGGTGTCTTCAATATTGAACCTTTTCACAATATTCTAAGGAATTATTGAAGAACTAAGAGGTGATTATTCATTAACACTTAACTCACTACTGTTAACTACTAAGGAAGATGTGTTAATTAATCAGTATGTAATATAATTTTATGATTATGTTAAGTAACAGTTAGCTAATCAATAACTAATGTATTATGTCATACCTCCTGAAGAACTACTATTAATTATCTACTAGTTAAGGTTCAAGAAAAATAACTATGAAGTAACTACTAATGAACAGTTTTACACAATTACATTGAATTGTGACCCTTTCATATAAATGTTATTAGCAATAGTAGTAGTAGTATGAAAATGCAATATTAATAAATGCAATACATTTTTATAGAGGTTTTGCCTATGTAGTAAATTGATTTGTGTGTGTGTTTTGTAAGAAATCAGCTTCCAATAGGAACCCCACCATGACTCCAGTGCCTTGCGATAACTTACCTTAGTTTTTATATTTTATATACAGTACTGTATGTGTGCCTCATCAGCATACACCACATTACCATTAATTCAGTTTCTTTATGTAAGGCAAAGCCTGAGGAAAAGTGAAAATACAGGTAACCAATTAGTAATTAATTAAGAATTATAAAATAATTCTGCAGGACTTATTTTGAACCTGAAACATTAGGCCTATTCTAAAGTGAAAATATTGGGAACCCATTAATAATTAATAAAGAATTATCAGATAATTCCTGAAGAATTACTTAGAATCTGAAACAGTATTCTAAAGTGAAAACATAGGCAACCCATTAGTAATCAATAAAGAATTATCAGATAATTATGTAGGACTTATTTTGAACCTGAAACATTAGACCTATTCTAAAGTGGAAATGTTGGGAACCCATTAGTAATTAATAAAAAAATTATTAGATAATTCCTCAAGAATTACTTAGAATCTGAAACAGTATTCTAAAGTGAAAACATAGGGAACCCATTAGTAATTAATAATTAATTATCAAATAATTCTGAAGGACTTATTTTGAACCTGAACCATTAGGCCTATTCAAAAGTGGAAATGTTGAGAACCCATTAGTAATTAATAAAGAATTATTCAGCTGCAACGTGATCTCATGAGAATACATGTGTATTTTTATGTTAAATGTGGTTCTACCACACGTACATTTACTTACGTTTTCATGCACATAAAAACATACAACCTTCATGTATTTATAGCAGTAAAACGTAAAAATACGTTAGCAGCTAAAAAAACTTAAATAATCTAACGTAAAGTGTGAATGTATATGAATTCCCTTTGTATATGAATGTGGCTTTAATGATTTAAATCTGTTGTATTTGTCATATCAATACATGCTTTTAGTGAATTTATTGAAAGCAGTTTACTCATCTACTTAATAGGAAATAACATTTCTGTGCATGCTGCAAACTCGTTTCGGGGATTACATAATGTTAAACGAGACTACACTTTGAAACCTTAAAATGAATACAATTTATGTAACGTTAATTGTCTAACCATTTTGTCATATTTTGCTGTGCGATTTTCTCCTATCCAATGACTGGCATTACAACCATAGATACACAAAAGCACAGCATAAAATTACAAATCACATCCATTTTATTTGTTTGCTGTATTCCATATCTTTAGAATCCAGATGTTTGCAAGGAACATATCCAAATTCAGCCCTTTATCAATCGATCTTCATCTTCATTCTCAGCAACAGCGACCGTCACAGTCAAACCCCGCGCTCATTATTATGATATGATTTCGAATTTGAAAATAGTGCCAGTGCGCCACCCTCGAGAAACGTTACGACATGGTTTACGGCACTGATATCGAACTCTCATTGGTTCTCACCTTATTCGTCACAGATTGCAACATGCCGTGTTTCAGTTGATAGACATTTGAAATCAGTACTGCGCCAGTGCGCCTTCACGGAGAGAAGATTCATAATTTCACGGATTAATAAATTAAATTCTGCTCTGTACCTTATAAAAACTATTACCTCCAGAGAGGACTGCGACCGGAACTCATTATCATTTGAACTACTTTTGGTACCACTTTTGATATTTTCGCAAAGAATAAATGATCAATGTTACGTTTGTTTGTCTGTTATTTGTTTATTTATAACAGTAACGTTATGTAGTTTTAAGAAATGGTTATGGGTAGGTTTAGGGGTAGGTGTAGGATTAACGTTAGTGGCTCAAAATAACGTTTTAATGTTAAATTTTTACTAAAATTGTGTTTTATTATGTTTTATTCTTTTTACATTCTGTATAAAATGGGTAGGTTAGGTTCGGGTGGGGTTTAGGGATCTTACATTTATCCAAAAAATTATAAAAAGGGAAAATATAAATAAAAATAATAATAATAATCCGATACGCATTGAAAAACAGCTTCATGAACTTCTATGGATAACTGACTGGTCAGATGGTCAGAGAAAACGTTCTATCTGTACGTATTTGAGGTTGTTTTTACGTAAATTTAGTTACGTATTGAACCTGTAATTACGTCCAGATAATACGTAAATGACACTGTAAATACGTAAAGGCACATATGTATTGGACAGTATTAATTTACGTCTAAATATGTACGTTTTGATTGTGAGATCAGGCTGAATTATTAGATAATTCCTGAAGAATTACTTAGAATCTGAAACAGTATTCTAAAGTGAAAACATAGGGAACCCATTAGTAATTAATAAAGAATTATCAGATAATTTTGCAGGACTTACAGAATTCTAAAGTGAACATATTAGTAAATAATAATACACTTTAACTAATTTAACAAACATTTCATAATCAAAAGTTAAACATTTAGAAGCAAACAAAATCCATATTTCATTTCCATTATAGGCTAATAAGTGGGCTGTAACAAAATTGCTACTGTAGTAGTACTTTGTACTTTTACTCAAGTAATTTTGAAAATGAACATACCTACTTATAATTTTACTGGAGTAATATTTTATTGAGGGATCTGTACTTTTACTCAAGTTCTTGATTTGTGGGACACAGCCTGATTATTATAGTGTTTTTTTTTGCGTATAACTGTTCAGTATTAGTTATTTCATAGTTATTTTTCTTGAACCTTAACTAGTAGATAATTAATAGTAGTTCTTCAGGAAATATCACAGAATATATTAGTTACTGATTAGCTAACTGTTACTTAACACAGTCATAAAATTATATTACATACTGATTAATTAACACATCTTTCTTAATAGTTAACAGTAGTGAGTTAAGTGTTAATGAATAATCACCTCTTAGTTCTTCAATTATTCCTTATTAGTTATGTAGTAAGTAAGAAACAGTATTCTAAAGTGTTACCGAAATAAACATTTGAAATATATCAGTCTGTGTGTATTGAATGACTATAATATACAAGGTTTAATTTTTTGAATGGAATTAGTGAAATAAATCAACTTTTTGATGATATTCTAATTATATGACCAGCACCTGTATATATACAGTATATGTGTGTGTGTGTGTGTGTGCATTGTAAACATAACTTTATAATCATTTAGAAAATTTTAATAGTAATAATAACAACATATCTTAATGTTTAGTTATTTTTTACTGAACACAATCAGTTAACTGTAATAAATTAAATGGCTTTTCATATCATTAATGGATTTGAATTGACTGACAGCCTAAATCATTTCATATCAAATATTCTTCATTAACAATACAAGCTGTTAATTTCTTCTAGCTAATAATCAGAAACATTATGCAATGTTTATGATCATAAAATGCAAGTAATTGATCAATTAAACAGTTGAACCATATCTTTCTTTCCAGCTGAGATTAAGATCAATCTTGCTTGCATTTGGCAAGTGCATGCCTATAGAATTTCCTGCTCTTCTTTAAGGCTCTTTGATGGTGTTTTGCTCTTCTTGTTTAGTCTCGGACATAATGACGTCAAAAGTTTATCAGCGTTTCCCTGAATGCGGGCAAGATTGCGGTTAATAGGATACTGTTTTTCCCAGGTTCTCCTCAGACTTATTAAGGTTAAGGTATGAGCGCTTCAAACATGCCGGATGGTTCTGAATCCTGGCAAATGAAGAAAACCTCCATTACACCCTAGATGTTTGGATGGGTCATTTGATCCGTCTCCTTCACTTTACACAGAACAGAAGGAGATGGTTGTTATTGAAGCAGAATTAAAAAAAATAAAAATAAGGGTTATAATTCCAGGCACCATATATTTTACTATTTTTCCTTGTAATTCAAAGTGATGGACTTGCCATGCCATGAATAATAGAAGTGAAAGAGCCCAGTGCATTTCAGCATGAGAGACCTTGAATATCTCCTTCAGGTTTCCTAGAAAAACCTTTGTGGAGTCTGCAGCAAGAGACGCACTAATTGTCTTATCAGCGGGAGGCAAGCTATTGGTTTTGGCAGGCAGCATTTTGGTTTTGTATTGTGCAAGAGCAGGCGAGTGCTTGGCCTTAAGTCAAAACCGCTAATAGAAAGAAAAGTGTTTAGGCAGTGGCTGCGGCCAAAACAGGAAGGAATGTTCATTTCAGATTCCAGAACTGGGTGTTGGATGCAAAGGCCTTGAAACCAGGGCATAAATTGTTTTAGGGCCGTTAACGCTAATACTATCATCACTGGTTTCGGTAAATGTGTAAACACTGCTTTGAATTTGATTAAAAAGATACAACTCTCAAGTTGCTCTAAATCCACACCACTCACTTTCTTCTGTGGAACACAAAATGAGATGTTTGGCAGAATGTTCATGCTGCTCTTTTCCACATAATGAAAGTCACTGGGGATTGAAGGGGATCAATGAAATGAATAAGAGCATGAACGTCTGCAGGTCTTTTCTCTCTCTGATATTATTCTTTCTCTCTCTCTCTCTGTATTCTAGTGTATGTATTATATTTTACATTTATGTTAAATGTATTATTTAAAGCTAAAACTTTAGAATGCGAGTACAGATTTTTTAGCATTTGAAGTACACTACAAGTGCAAATTTAATTCAATCCAGCAGACTTCTTATTAAGGGTATGAAACAATGTAAAATTATAAAGCTTGTTGTCTTCTATGCTGACCTTTAGGGACAGTACAAACAGAAACAACCTTCCCAGAGCAACCTGGTTTCGAGTAACCTTCCTCAAGGACACATAGATGAAGGCAGGATTGCTATCTACCTTGGAATTGGACCTGCAACCAGGGCCTTCACCCTTACCCTAACTCCACCTTAGCGTCTCAACCTGTCATTCATAAGGTTCAAAGAGTCTTCATGGATCATATCTGCTAAGCTGACATTTATGTGTCAGTGGGACAGTATAGGGAGGAGGTGGTCAAAGGCTGAACACACTATTAGGTCATCAACAGAAGCAGAGATAAAAAGATAATTATTTTACATCTGAAAATCTTAGATTATAATTTCTCATACTAGCAGGGCAACATGCTAGTATGAGAAAAAGTGTTGTATGTAGCTGTAAATGAAATTGATAGTTTGCAATCATAATTTCAGCGAATGTAATTACGTCTGCATTGATGTTTGTTGGTTCACATGATTCACTTAAGCTTGCATTCCATTCTTCTCACAGAAACATGCTCATAACTATGCTACGCTGTGCACTTCATCTACAGCGATATCGTTGACTTGATTGCAAATAAATGCACAGACACTATTTAACTGAACAGAGATGACATAACTGAATTCAATGATGAACTGCCTTAAACTATCATTTTGCATTATTGACACACTGTTTTCCTAATGAATGTTGTTCAGTTGCTTTGACGCAATGTATTTTGTTTAAAGCGCTATTAAAATAAAGGTGACTTGACTTGACTTGTGACTATTAATAAGCCTATTTTAAAGATGATTTAGAGTATTGGTGGTGAATCATGTCTAGCGTCCAGTAATCTTCCTGAGAGGATCTCCTCATTAGGTAAGACAAGGTCGCTCCGCCGACACCCAGCAGAGGCACGGTCAACACGAACACGTGCAACGTGCCTTATCAGCTGTGGAAATTTACCCTAAGCATGCCTGTTGCCAAACAAACAGAGCAAGAAAGCTTAGCCCATTTGTACTGGGTGTCAAAACAAACAGGAGCATGTTAAATCATGGAAACAAGTTCATATCCGTACTTGTTGAATTCATTCTTGATTCATGACAATATGGGAATGTGTGCTGACTATTACGTAACCCCAGTATTTGTCTATTTGGAATGAGAACTGAGGGTACTGCGAATGTATAGATTTAGTCTAGTCTCAAGATAAAGCAGACAATTAACTTTTAAATTCAACCATAACAAGTGTAAAGTTATAAGTAATGATCAAGTAAGTCCAGTCTCAAAATAAAGTTAAAGTTAGATTTTTACAACCAAAAACAATGGTTCTCTTTATGAGTGTAATGTTAGTCTAGTCTTAAGATAATGTTTAAAATTATTTCAATCAACCACAGCAGCTCTCCTAATGAGTGAAATGTTAAGCTGTAGTCTATAGTTAGTCTAGTTTAAAATGATCATTTAATATAAACTAGTAAAACCACAACCACAACTATCTCTTTTAATGTAAAATTACACTAATCTTTAGGTAGCTGACTTAAGATAACTACGTCGAAGGTGAACTTAAAATCAATGACAAAAATTATCTTTATGAGTGATAAGTTTAGCTAGTTTGATCTACTTACAGTTAGTCCAGTCTCAAGATAATGTAGAAATTCAACTTTTTAAATCAATCACAGTTCTCTGAGTGACATGTTAATCTAGCCTAAAGTTAGTCTAAAATTTAGTCTCAAAGTAACATTTATTGTAAACTATAAAAATCAACTAAATGTTTAAATGACCAACAGTTTTTAAGGGTAATTAAAATATAATTAAACTAGTCTAAATATAGTGTAGTCTAAAGTTAGTATAGTCTTAAGATAATGTTTAAAAGTATATTTTAAACAACCACAAGCTCTCCTAATGAGTGAAATGTTAAACTAAAGTTAAATTGTACTAGTTTAAAGTTAAATTTTACAAGTTTACATTAGATGCTACTTTGAAACTAGTCAAGCTTTAGACTAGTTTCAAAGACGCATCTAATGTAAACTAGCAAAATCAAACCCAACTCCCCAAGTAAAGTTACACATCTCTTATGTTAGTCTAGCCTTAAGATAATGTAGAAGTTAAACTTATAGAACCAACCGCAACAATTCCCCTTACATGTAAAATTATGAGTTAGGCTAAAGTTAGTCTAAGATCAAGATAATGTTGATTTTATTTTTAAACCAATCACAACAAATCATTTCTTGAGTGAAATGTTAAGTTAGTCTGAAGTTAGTCTAGTCTCAAAGAAATATCTAATGTAAACCAGTAAAATCAACCTCTTTTTATACTCTCAATGTAGAGTTATGCTACTCTGAAGTTAGTCTCAAGATAATGGTGAAGTTAAATTTAAATCCAACCACAACAATTATATTTATAAGAAAAGTTACTCTAGTCTTAAATTAGTGTCTAATGTAAACTTTAAATCAACCATTAAATCATCAATTTTTTTAAATAGTCATTTTTGCAATTCTATTTGAAGCTATAGTTACACACTTAACCTTCAGTCTAAATCTCCATGTTCAGCATGTACAGGCCCTGTTATTACTTTGGGCCACTTGCTCAACAGCAGAGCTTGGTGGAGAGACAGAGACATGGCTAAATACACTTGATTCAAGTCATCTGCTCATTAGTACGTTAAGACCTTAGATATGCGTGTCAGATAATGGAAAAACCCAAAACATGCTCTGCTTGGGGGATATCCAGGAACAGAGTTAGGAACCACTTGTTTCTGAGAACATATACTGAGGCTTTGACGTACATTTTTCCTTAGTAAACTTGTTACAGGCCATCTATAATAGTCAGCACAAGAGACAAACACTATAGATTTAATGTCACAACAACCTGAAAAAAAACAAAAAAAACTATCCCACAAAACATACTGTCTTCCATGGATGATTGGAGCTTTTACAAAACAAATATCACCCCACAACGTAACCAAAACCTCAACATCCACAACAGCTGCTTGAGATTCCTTCCACTCATTCAGCTGCATTCAGACCATTTTTCACTTTTCAGAGAATAAAGAGGACTGGATCAGTGTATAGTCTACAAGGCAAAGGGAGGTTTAAGGAGTATTAAAATAGCAATACCACGTTTTGTACCTTTATTTGAAATGAAGTCAACAGTGTGTGAAGAGTTTATGTAAACAGGTGTAATATGTCAATAGCTTCACAATAGGCAATTTTATTATCATAATCATCATCATCATCATTTTAATGTAATATGAGCTAAAAATTTAAGAGAATATATATATATATATATATATATATATATATATATATATATCTATAAATATCTACATTTTCCATTACATTTTAGACATTTTCTATAATGCTAAATACATTTTTCTTTTCTTTTTTTTTTTTACGTTTTTTTCAACCCGGTTGTGTCATGACACCCTCTTTAAAAATAACAGTTTTGACTTCAGACATATTTTGACTACAAGGTTCATACAAGTGTTTTACACTTTACACAGTTCAACTCTGATATAGGGGAAAGCCATTCAAAAGCACATTACAATTTACATTATTTACATTTAAATATTATTTTATCTGTAGACAGTTTTTCGATAACGCTATATACATTTCTTAAGAAAATCCTTAAAAAAAGCTGTTTTTTGTACTTTGTTCAATCCTGTTGTGCGGTGACGCGCTCATTAAAAATATCAGTTCTGACATTAGATTTTACAGAAGACAATAACATTCTTGACAAATAGCAAGAAAAAACAGCAAATTATATGGTGTGATGTGATACAATTTGCTATTAGACATTTATCCTAAACAGTAATTTAACCGGGTTATGTAACAGTCAGTGAATACCTAATATACCGTGACAGGGTTGAAATAGGCTTAGTAATGATAAATATTTGACACATTGCTATGCGTAGCTCAACAACAGATATCAAAAGTTCTTTCTAAAAACGGAGATGTGATGATTGATAACAGACGGTTTGCACAAAAGTTCAACAATAGAAAAATGTCAGCCTCACAAGAGCTTCTTCAGAGTTAAATAAAACTAAAATCAAACTTCACTTCAAACACTAGCAGGATATCATGAGTATATCTGGGCAGGGCAAATACCTCTTTCAGTTTTGAGCTGTTATTTTGGAAACATTTTCATAAAAACGATCCCATGATCAAGTCAGATGAGGGCTTTTCAGGAAACAAAGCAATTTAATAGTGGATATCTTGTAAATCTGATCACATGCCGGTTCTGATACCAGTCCTTCTTACAAATTTCAATATTTTCACACAGTTTGAGCCTAGTTAGTGCATAGAGTATCAAGCCATGGTGCCCATGTGGGCAATGCACGTTCAAATCTGGATTGTCATATTCCATACTGGATTTCAGTTTTGGGTGAACTATCCCTTTAAAATACACAATGGCGAATGAACACATGTCTACTGTGCAGTCAGAATATATTTATCGCATATGTCTCTGACTCAGTGCTTTCCCTCCAAGCTATTAGCTGATGTTAAGGATTCTGACTTCAGATCCGCTCCCCAGATATTTATGGTTAGCTATTTATTCATGCAGTTTATTCCTTAAGATGTCACAGTATTACACATTAAATAAATGTAAAGCAAAGTTTCCATGGTAGGGTTTTGTATAGCAAATGTGTAACTGCCTTTTATTGCTTTGGCACAAGCTATTGTGTGAGGTGTCATGTTGAACAGGTTATCGGATTCATCTCATGCAGCTGTATTATACAATGAAATGGCTCATGCTGTGTTGCATGTCTGAACTGGGCAATCATCTTTTTCGTTTCTTTTTTTATTTTTTGTAAAAAGGGTGAGTCAGTGCTACAGATAAGATAGAAAAAAAACACGCCGTAATACTTAGGAAATTTCCACTCGCAAGCTATTTTGAGAGAATAAGAGACAAAATTGAAGTCACTTTAACATTTACATGACAATATTTTAAAAGCAATGCATTGGTAAATTTATAAGTTCTAAAATAATTATATATATAGAGACAGCACAAGAATATAGAAAAAAAATGTATTGGTTTTAACTATAGTGTCTTTATAGAGTCTTTATATGCCACATTTATGGGACAAATAAAAAGTAACTTTATGCAGACTCTTGGTTGAAACGAGTGCAGTGAAATTGATAAACGTGGGACCTATATATCAGCATGACTCAGGTTTTGAATGCCATGATAAATTTATTGCTCGTGGTCAGTAATAAAGATTTGATGTTTGCATTCCTGAACCCAGGAAGCTATGATATAATACTGTAACAGACTACACCAGCCCAGGAGTTAAAACACATCAAATAAGTCAGCTAAAGAAACAGTAAATTTGATAGCTTTAGTTGGCAACCCTTTTTTAATCAACCTTACACTGCAGTTCCCTTTCGAGAGTACTCTCGTACTGCGTAAGCTAGCTTACGCTATGGGAAAAGGTCCCCTTTTCTCGAGAATATGAAGCCAAAAATTATCCTTAATTTTTAAATAATGTAAAACGCAGTGCTGCAGCACAGCAGACCCAAGCGAAGCGGCTCGCGCGCTTATTGGCTGTGCTGCGGCAACTGCAGCAACCTATGGTGAGGCGGCGGAGAGTAACGAACCAATGGGGGCGCTTCGCGCCCATTGGACGTCAGAGCGCGCCAAAATAGGCGTGGCTGGAACTATATAAGCCACCGCTTCACCATAGGGATCAGATTTCATCTCCTTCAGCGATCTCACCTGCACTTCGCTGTCTTCTCCGGAGAAGCCTCTACACGCCGTCGAAAAGCCTCTCAGCGGGATAGCACTGCAACGCAGATCTGAGGACGCCGGCTCGTGCTTCATCTCGACGCCGCCTTCAGCACTCGCTTCCTGCTGCGCCATCCGGCGTGACTATATCCTTTTCAAAGCTAGTGTGTTTGCCGCTGCATCACACTTTTTTCCTCCAGAATTCGAGGCGTTGTTTCTCTGTTTCTGTTGTCTCTCAAGTGCCGCGTAAGAAACGCCGCGATCAGAGAATGCCTGAGCATACTGTTACACGCGAGCTCACGCCGGAACACTCCCCGAGTGCCTCGCCCGCTCTCGCTCCTTCGCCTGTCCTCTTCGTGGACGAGCAGCGCCAGTCCCTGCTCACCAGCGCCCCCTTCTCCTTCGGAGTGCCTGAGGCGGAAGAGGACAGACACGACAGCCTTCCTCTCGCCGCGTCCAGTAGTGAGGAATGGTCGGGCTCCATTGCGGACCCCCCCCCCCCTCTACAGTACCCAGCTGCACCGGACAACGCGCCGATATCGACGCGGAGCTTACTCGCGTGCTTACAAGGGCTGTCAGCGACCTTCAGCTCGACTGGTCTCCTCCAGACGAGCCCGCTAAAAGCAGGCTGGATGAATGGTTCCTGCAGGGGCGCCCTTCGGCCCCTCCGCAAAGAAACGCCCCCTTCTTCCCGGAAGTTCACAATGAACTCACGAAGTCGTGGAAAGCCCCATTCTCCGCACGCTTAAAGACTTCTGTCTCGTCAGCGCTCTCCTCTGTCGACGGCGCCCGAGACCACGGTTACGAGAGCCTCCCCCCTCTTGAGGAGGCTATTGCTGCACACCTCTGCCCGCCCTCAGCCGCTGGATGGCGGTCGAAGCCTGTGCATCCATCCAAGCCGTGCCGCACCACCTCAGCTCTCGCTGGCCGAGCTTACACCTCCGCTGGTCAAGCTGCTTCGGCTCTACACACCATGGCTGTGCTGCAGGTTTTTCAGGCCAGACTTCTCCGTAACCTGGACGAGTCTGCCCCAGATACCTATGACTTTAAAGATCTCCGCAGCGCTACTGATCTAGCCCTGCGTGCGACAAAGACCACAGCACAAGCGATCGGCCGAAGCATGGCAAGCCTCGCTGTTTTAGAGCGACACCTCTGGCTCACGCTCACGGAGATGAAAGACGCCGACAAATCCGCCTTTCTCGACTCTCCTATCTCGCTTTCCGGCCTCTTTGGCCAGTCGGTTAAGGGTTTCGCTGAACGCTTCACTGAGGCTCAGAAAACGTCGCAGGCAATGAGACACTTCCTGCCGAAACGCTCTAGCTCTGCTGCGGGACGCCGTAGAAACGCGCCGCCCCCTCAGACCTCGAAGCCATCGCAGCCAGACTTACAGTCTCGCCCAGCGACCAAAACCCAGCACCGCTCTCGCTCTACGAGCCGCAAACCGCCAGAAAGACGGGGACCTCGGCCCAGGATTGTGCTGAACCCCGAGCCTCCGAAGCCCTCCTGACCTTCGGGCTGAAAAGACCGTGGTTAAGTCCCGCTGCGGCCGGACCACCACACAAGAAACCTCACATGCTTCCTCCAATCCCCTCACTAAAGGCGGTTGGAGATGTCTATACTGCAGTAAACGAGCCTGTTACAATGCACGCACGCCTGCACACAAACGCCGTTTTCACGGCGACCTCAATAAAGCACAAAAAGAGCTTTTTCTATGTAGGCAGTGTGCCCACTACACAGTACGCACCCCTACATGTATACACACTCCCCCAAGTGTCACAAAGACTCACTCGGGTCTCCTTTCATGCCCACCTTCCCGCTCGCGCCGGAGGTGCTCTAAATGTAGCGCGCGTGCCCACTTCTCAGTGCGCAACCCTACAAATAAGCGCTGTCACCACAGTGTCACAAGCACAGCATACTCGAGCTACTGGTCCCCTCATAACAGGCGGCCAGTGCCCGAAGCACATTCAACCCATAGCCGCACGAGCCGGTGCATGGCAGGCCATCCCCGGCATATCAGATTGGGTTTTGAATATAATAAAACGAGGTTACTCGCTCCAGTTCGCTCGCAGACCGCCGCGCTTTCGCGCCGTGGTCGAAACGAAAGTGAAAAGCGAAATGACACACGTCCTTCGCGCCGAACTGATAAACCTTCTTGCAAAAGGGGCGATAGAAACTGTCCCCCCTGCGCAGCGCGAGTCAGGCTTTTACAGCCGCTACTTCCTCGTACCAAAAAAGGATGGCGGTCTCAGACCCATCCTAGATCTCAGACGTTTGAACAAAGCGCTTATGACGCGATCGTTCAAAATGTTAACTACCAAACAAATACTCGCGCAAATTCGCCCGAGGGATTGGTTTTTCTCAGTGGATCTGAAAGACGCTTACTTTCACATTCAAATAGCACCCCATCACAGGCCATTCTTGAGATTCGCCTTCGAGGGGCAGACTTATCAGTACATGGTTCTTCCATTCGGCCTCTCCGTAGCGCCCCGTACGTTTACGCGGTGCATGGATGCCGCTCTCGCACCCCTGAGAATGCGGGGAGTGCGAGTATTGAACTACCTCGACGACTGGCTAGTTTTAGCCCATTCCGAGGAACTACTGACGACACACAGATCCTGGATCCTCAGCCATTTAGAATGCCTGGGTCTCACGATCAACACTGTCAAGAGCGCTCTGTCTCCCAGCCAGAGGATTTCCTTTTTGGGGATAGACATAGACTCTGTGACATGTACAGCGCGTCTGACGTCACAGCGCGCTCTCACTATTCAGCATTTAGCCGTGTCGTTCAAAGCCGGGTCTCTTTACCCGCTCAAACGATTTCAGGAAATGCTAGGTCTGATGGCATCAGCCTCTGCGGTTCTCAAACTGGGCCTGCTGCGCATGCGCCCACTACAGCGCTGGCTGAGAGACCGTGTTCCAGCGCGCGCCTGGATTTCCGGCCGCGCGCGCATCAGGGTGACCCACGGCTGCATCGCAGCTCTGGCCCCTTGGAAAATAGCCAACTGGTATCAGTTAGGCGTAAGCACGGGCGCTGTCTCGAAATGGAAAGTAGTCTCGACAGATGCATCCAACCTCGGTTGGGGCGCCCTGTACGAGGGCAGGTCTGCCTCCGGCCTCTGGTCGAGCCCGGAGCGACTGTTACACATAAACTGTCTGGAGATGATAGCGGTCGAACTATCCCTGAAAGCTTTCCTCCCATTTTTAAAGGGCCATCACGTTCTGGTCAGATCAGACAGCATGTCAGTGGTGGCCTACATAAATCGCCAGGGTGGTGTCAGGTCAGAAACCTTGCACACCCTGACCGAGCGTCTTCTGACATGGGCACATTGCAATCTGCGCTCGCTAAAGGCAGCGCATGTACCTGGCATCCTGAACCGGGGCCCGGACATGCTTTCCAGGGCGAATGTTCCCCCTGGGGAGTGGTCTCTTCACCCACAGACGGTTCAGTTGATGTGGAGCATCTTCGGCAGGGCAGAGGTCGACCTCTTCGCCTCAGAAGACAACGCTCATTGCCCAATATATTTTTCAAAGAGCAGGGACGCGCTGGCCCTCGATTGGCCCAGACGCCCGCTTTATGCCTTCCCACCGGTCGCGATGCTGCCGCAGGTCATCGATCGGGTCAGGAAGAGCAGATGTGCTATGCTGCTAGTAGCCCCACTCTGGACGACCCAACCTTGGTTCTCCGAGCTGATGCAGCTGTCCAGTACAGCCCCATGGCCAATACCGCTGCGGAAAGATCTCCTCACGCAGCTGAAGGGCGCGCTCTGGCATCCCCACCCCGAACTTTGGGCCCTTCATGTATGGCCCCTCAACGGGTACCCGGGAACCTCCCTGAGGGAGTGTTAAAGACCATTACGGAAGCCAGAGCGCCCTCAACCAGGCGCCTATACGCGCAGAAATGGTCAGTGTTCTCCACCTGGTGCGGGACACGGAACCTAGACCCTCACTTATGTGACGTGTCGGAGATACTCTCCTTCCTACAGGAGCGTTTAGATGCGGGCAGATCCCCGTCTACGCTCAAAGTGTATGTGGCAGCCATTGCAGCTTCTCATGCTCCGGTGGCCGGCCTATCACTGGGAAAAAACGAACTGGTCATTCGTTTCCTTAAGGGAGCTCGTCGGATGAACCCTCCCCGACCCCCTTCAATCCCTTCCTGGGACCTGTCTACGGTCCTAGAGGCCTTAAAGGGCCCCCCTTTTGAACCGCTTCAGTCTGTCGATATGAAGCTTCTTTCGTTCAAAACCGCTTTTCTACTGGCTCTGGCCTCAGTCAAGCGAGTGGGGGATTTACATGCGCTATCTGTAAGCGCTGACTGTCTCGAGTTTGGGCCTAATGACTCCAGAGTCATTCTCAGACCAAGACACGGCTATGTCCCCAAGGTGCTCTCAACACCGTTCAGAGCGCAGGTCATCTCGCTGTCAGCCCTTTCCTCGCAAAGCGACGAAAGCAACGCGAGCTTCATCTGCCCCGTCAGGGCTCTTAAAACCTATATTGCTTTGGTGGGCGCACCCGAGGTCTCGCCACCACGAAGCAAAGCCTATCGCGATGGATAGTAGACACTATCTCGCTGGCTTACAAATCTAAGGGCCTTCACTGCCCGTTCGGCATCAGAGCCCATTCCACCCGAGGTATGGCCTCGTCATGGGCGTGGTCCTGCGGGATACCACTGGATGATATCTGTGCGGCGGCAGGCTGGGCCTCTCCGTCCACATTTATTAGATTCTATAATCTGCAAGTCCCTGCCCTGCAGGCCAGGGTACTTTCTATATAGACGTGCTAAGCCTTACCACGTCCCCCTTTTTTCATTCCCTATATAAAGCTCACTAAGGTTGGCTGTTGGGACTGGGATTTCTCCTGCTATAAAGCCCCGAGCTCTCGCCTTGGGCTGTGACAGGTCGAAGTTCCCGAGCACGCACGGCGTTTTACATTGTGTTCCCATAGCGTAAGCTAGCTTACGCAGTACGAGAGTACTCTCGAAAGGGAACGTACTCGGTTACTAACGTAACCTCGGTTCCCTGAGATGAGGGAACGAGTACTGCGTAACCTGCCGTGCTATGTGCTCGGACCGGGTGATCGCTTCAGTCGATTTAAAACCTGATCCCTATGGTGAAGCGGTGGCTTATATAGTTCCAGCCACGCCTATTTTGGCGCGCTCTGACGTCCAATGGGCGCGAAGCCACCTCACCATAGGTTGCTGCAGTTGCCGCAGCACAGCCAATAAGCGCGCGAGCCGCTTCGCTTGGGTCTGCTGTGCTGCAGCACTGCGTTTTACATTATTTAAAAATTAAGGATAATTTTTGGCTTCATATTCTCGAGAAAAGGGGACCTTTTCCCATAGCGTAAGCTAGCTTACGCAGTACTCGTTCCCTCATCTCAGGGAACCGAGGTTACGTTAGTAACGGAGTACGTTATAATACAATATAATTATTTGTTGAAATGTTTTCACCCTATTAAAAACAAGTTTAACAGAAAAAGTGAATAGCATTCTATCTGCAAGCAGCAATTAATGGTCCAAGCACAACAGAAGCAAGCAAGGCAGCAAGCACCAAAACAACAGTAATTAGTCACTGAATCCATTTTAAGGAAATTTTTGTCAAAATGGATGACAATCATAACTACAACCATTTGTAAATGGATTCAAGATTCATCACTTTTGACCAATCAGGAGCTGTTATGAAATTGAGGCAACAATGGCACACACAAGATATGGTGTCAGTATATGAAAGCTTTGAAGAGATACAGCCTCAGATGCAGTTTGGCAGCATGCCAAATTGAATAATGTATCTCTTAAATTGTGAGTGTAGTTGCATCTGCATTTTTATTCTTTAGCTTGGGTTAAACTAATTTTACTTTGTTGGATCAGCAGCTATGCTAATGATGTCTCTATTTTGTTTCTATGTTTTGCCACAGGATTTACATCCCGTGGTAACTAGGATTTACACAAGCTCCAGTCTGGATCCAGAACACCTGAGAAGAGATGATGCTGACCCTCAGAGGACCCCAGATGATGCTAACCTTGAATCAACAAACAGAACTAACAAATATTGCTACATGTGTGACTGCATCCTATAAATTACTATTAATTAATAATATTGATAGTTCATCATCTAGCTGACTACGTCTTGTATTATTATTATTATTATTTTTATTTTTCTAAAATCCTGTCAAACGTGCACAAACTACTAGCTACTACTAAATATTGTAGAAACATAATTTTCTGTAAAGTTGCTTTGTAACGATTTGTATTGTAAAAAGCGCTATACAAATAAACTTGAATTGAATTGAATTGAATGCCAGCAAATTCATTGATTCATTAATTGAATACCGTTTTGTCTATCTACACAAAATCAATAATTTGTTGCTGGCATGTTCTGAATAGTTGAATTTGGTGACAATAGGTCTAGGAGGAGTTTGAAAAAGTAGGTTTTCAAAGAAAATATAAATGGCTATAACAGGAAGTTTGGCCAATTATGGAATAATTGGTATCAATGTTCTCGAAATGACCCAAGGAATCTATATCCAGACCAATCTCATGACAGTAGACAAAACTAATCAAAAGCTATTAGCTATTTCATTTTCAAACCTTTTGAGTATTTTCGGGCATAGTATCGAAGACTCATACCAAGTTTTGTAACAATACACCAATGCATTCGTAAATACATAGCATTTAAAAAAAAAAAGGCTGACATGGAAAGTTGGATATGATTCAACTAAATATGTCACATCAAATTTAATGGTATCAATTGATTTTTGGTTAATACGTTCTGAATTTTAAGCAAAATAGTCATTTTTCATATTTCTTGACCACTAGGTGGCACTGTGCCAAAACTGTGCAGTTATACTCATGTCATGGTTATTATAACACACACCAAGTTTGGCCTCAATACAGTAAAGCATTGCAGAGATATAGCCTCTCGTCCATGTATATGGGATCTTCGTGAAATTCGTTTATCTCGCATTATTCGAGAACAGTTTGACTAACAAACTTGAATTCCATAACTTTTTGCCAGCACACTCTAGAAATGATCTAAGCCAATTTTGGTGAAAATCAGACAAATCTGTTGGCGCTGATAGCCTTGTGGTTACTGCACCGAAGTACTGTATAGCACAAATGTGCTTGTGGCAACCTGAGTTCAATTCCTATCTCATGGTCCTTTGTCAGTCCTTTTCCCCTCTCTCCACCGAATGCTTTCTTGTCACCCCTCTACTGTACTATCACACTGAAGGCATAAAAAAATATAGGATATTTATATAACTTATATACAGTGTTGGGAAGGTTACTTTGGAAATGTAATAGGTTACAGATTACAAGTTACCCTGTTTAAAATGTAATAGTAGTGTAACCTTTTCAATTACTTTATTAAAGTAATGTAACTAATTACTTTTGAGTACTTTTTGATTACTTTTCTAAATTTGTGAAAATTAAAGAATAATAAATAAAAGCATATACATCAACTTAAATACAGTTATCTAATAAGCATGTGTCGTATTCTGTGTAATAAACTCCTGAAACATTGGTGTTTTTTTTAAACTGCTGTCTCTGTACATGATGATAGTTTTCTCAAAATAAGTAAAATGCACATGAAGTGACACAGAGCAGTTCTAGAAATTATGTTTATGTGCTCGTGTACTCCTATATTGAGGCGGCAGAGGTTGAAAACACTGCGAGCTTCAGTAGGCCTATGTGTAGTAAATGAAACCATGTCTTTGCCATTAATTTACAGGAGGGGCGGACTGGGAAAAAAATTCAGACTGGAAAATTCTAACTTATACAAACAAATTCATGGACAAAACTATTTTTTGTATGGACCTGACATAAAAAAGGTTTAAATCTTTAATTTTTCAGCTAAATTACTACTGTATCATTACAACAGATAATAATGATGTGCTTTATATAGTATTTTGAGTGATGACTGATGAGCAACGTGCTGCTGCTTGATTAAATAAATAAAAAAACAAAGACAAAAAAGCATCTTTACAGATGAAACTGACCTGAAACCCTGAACAGGAGTTCTGCTTCTCTCCTCCAGCAGTCCACTCTATTCTCTCTCTCTCTCTCTCTCTCTCTCTCTCTCTCTCGCATTGATTACTCTGAGTCTGATCCAAACCGTTTGTCGGAGGCGCGGAGAGCGCGCGAGTCATGACTAACAATTCATGACTTATTAGAGATTTAATTATCAAATGGCGGATTCGCAAATAATCGCTTTAGTACATTCGGCAGGCAATTATACAAAAATGATATTAAATAGTGGGGCAAAATCGGCTGCCAGGCCACCGGGAATTGCCCCGTTTCTCCCGGTGTCCAGTCCGCGCCTGATTTCCACAGACACGGAGAATGTGCAAGTCATATATTGCATTTTTGGGGCTTTATATTAACAGACACTAATCGATGTCATGTTTTGATTCAAGTGTACTGACCTACTTTTGATTTAGTCATCCAAAATGTGGCATATTCCGTCCGCGTTAGGCATTCTGTTTTTATGACTGGATTCTACGAACCAGACTGTATTTCCGCATCCCAGAAATTATTAGGGCGGTATGTCTCAGAATAGTCAGTGCAACTTGGGAAATAAATCAGTTAAATCTGTATGTGGATGTGTGTAAATATTCAAATGTAATCCCCTTTGTAATCGTAAAAAATTTCATAAGTAACTGTAATTTAATTACTCATTTTTTCTTAGTAACTGTAACTAATTACAGTTACAATAATTTTGTAATTAAATTACGTAACGCCGTTACATGTAACTAGTTACTCCCCAACACTGCTTATATATAACTTCAATTAACTTAAAACATACTTAACTTAAGAAACTTTTACATATAAATATAACTTCCGAAAATAAAATAAAATAAAATAAAAACAGGCAAAATGTCTAGGATAAGTTAAAAAACTAGGTTTTTCAAATAATTTTGGTATGAGTTTGACTTGGCATGAGCTAATAAATCAGATGAAAAAAATAATTTTGCTTCTAAACTATTAAGTTCAAAAGTTTTTTGCACAAACATGGGTACAAATTTGGACAAGTGGTGGTGTTAAAGGGTTTGAGTTAGAGAGTAATGTTGTGGGTAAGGTTCACACCGTACTCTATCTGTGAAATAATTTTGTAATGGGTTCAAATTGGCCACGTAAAGTCAACACAAAAGAAAGCTGGTATGAAAGGGACCTGTGTGTGCGCTGTGCTTCATTCATCTTTACACTGTACTGTAGATAATAAACAACAAAACTTATTTTGCCTGCAATATTTTGCTAATGTAACCACATCTTAAGAAAACCCAGCAACCAAGCAGCAAGGCCATAGCAACCTCTCAGTACCACAGTAGCACAACATCTTAAAAATAACACAATGGCCACCATCTAACCCTTATAAGTGACCAAAACATCTTATTAGCTACACAGCACCACCCTGGCAACCAGCCTTAATCTTCTAGCAACCACAATGCAAAGTACTCAAAAAACCCAAAAAACTCTAGCAAACACAAAGTCATATGTAATACACTCTGAACACCTTAAAATAAAAGGAACCACAAAACAAAGAAAAATTTAAATAATCAGACCACCTTAGCAAACACATATTAATCTCCTAGCAATCACCTACCAGTACCCTAGTAGCCACAAATACCCTAGTAGCCACAGTGAACACCTTATAAACTGAATGGCAATGCATTTGCAACCTAGAAAATGTCTCAGGTTACGAATGTAACCATGGTTCCCTGAGTAGGGAACACTGCGTCCTCTAGGGGTTGCTATGGGGAACACCTCGTTGTGACCGTGTTGTAACCGGGAGAACACGTCATTCACTTCTTTGTCTAAAGCTTGCGTCCGAAGCATGGCAGGGAGCAAGGGGACGCAGTGTCTCGTTCCCTACTCAGTGAACCATGGTTACATTCGTAACTTGAGACGTTCCCTTTCAAGGGAACTTCAAACTGCGTCCTCTACGGGTTGCTATGGGGAACAGTATACCCACGCTGCCATGCTGAGGGGAGTGCAGGCCAGGATCATGGCGAACACTAAGTTTAACACTAAGGCCTTTACGGCCAAAGGCCTAAGCTACATACCCAACTTAACCGTTAGGGCCTCGGCCCTGGGTAGAGCTGAAGACCTAGCATTTTATACCAAGTCTTGCCTGTCACACAGGGGGTATCGCTTGCTTTCACATAAGCTTGCTGAAGGAGCTGTCTCAACAGATCTCTAGTAGCAACACACTGTTTAGATAGGTATCCAAGGATACTTAGGTGGAATGGCGCCCAAGATGAACGGGGCTTTTACCAACTCAAGAAAGGGCACGAAGCAACCGCGCAAAGTGTGGAGTTCAGAAAGTGTGCAAAGACTTCACGTGCACACTTACCATAGCATGGATTTTCAAATACTGTTCTAAGGAGGGGCTCTCATGACACTCTGATGGAGCAGCTCATAGATGGAATGGTGTATGTTTGTACAGTATGTTTGAGAGTCATCAACTCGATCTGTGGAAATAAGCGCGTAACCCTTACCGTACAGGATTATAGAAAGTGCGCAAAGTGTTCACGTGCACGCTTACCACCATGTGGTTTTCAGAAAGTACACAGTGCTTAGCGTGTACCTAAAGGTTAATAAACATCGCAGAGGTGATGAAACGCACAGCAGAGGCAAGCTCAAATTTTACAAACCTCTGGTGAGGGGAGCATCACCTGAGGCAGCATATACAATAAGACTTCTGTAACTGCCACCTCCACTTCCCGCTGGATGCGACAGCACAACTAAGTGGCCAGGAGACCCCTCAGGGTGACCTGTCCGAACATCCATGACATTCCCTACAGTGCTGTGCCAGGCCTGATGATCAGAGAGGCTCCGCAGAAACCTGTGATTTCAGCCGTCTAATACCGGAACATGAAGCCGGATGGCTGGTGCTGACGAGTGTTTAGTAAACACTGTAACTGAGCACTGCAAAGAAAACTCACAGAGTTTATTAGTAGACACATAACCACCAGCAATTTAATACACATAAGTATATACAGAAAGGGTTATCATACTCCCCACCCACCCTCCTGCACTGGAGCCCGCTCAAGGGGCACCTCCTTTTAGTATGGACCATCAGTAAGGTGGTTGCTATGAACATAAAACAAGCCAAAAACATTATAGGTCCAGCATAGGAGACTTATGCAAGGGGTTTCCACCTAACCTCGATCAAGTAGAGAGCTGGTGGTTGAAAGCAGCTCTCTACCTGAAAGCAGCGGAGCACGCCTTAGTCTCCCTGAACTTCTCGATCACCATCTCAACGGAAATACAGAAAAGTTCAGAAGGCGAAACATGAGCATCGAGAAGAAAGCCTTTTCTTTATTCCTGATGTCCGCCAGGTTCATCCACAGATGTCTCTCCGCTACCACCATTGCCGCCATAATCCTGCCCATGGCAGGGGCGGCTTGCTTGGTAGCATGGAGAGAGATCTGTGGTGCGGAGCAGCTCGGCTGCCTGATCAGGAAAAAAGTCCTCGCCTCTATCCAGGTCTCTTAGCAGATCAGTCTGATATGCTTGAAGCACCACCATCGTGTGTAATAAAGCCACAGCCTGACCTGCTGCTGCATATGCCTTGCCATTTAAGCAAGATGTATTTCTTGAAGGGGCTTAGATGGCAACGAGGGAGATTAAGATAGGATGTCTCCCCCGCAGAAAGAAAGCTCTTTCTACAGGGGGCATCCTCTCATAGCCGTTTAAAGGCTTGCTAGTAGTCGCCATGATAGACAGAGAAAGATCGCTCTTACCAGTTCTTTCAGATGCACGCTTCAAACAGAACAGTCAGTGAAGACGAAGAAGAGAATGACGTGTTCTCCTGGTGCCTGTTTATAGTCGCGCCAGTAGTGACGTCAGAGGCTGTCGCCGGCCAACTCATTGGTGTTTTTTCAATGTATGCTTCAGAGACGGGTCACGACGAGGTGTTCCCCATAGCGACCCCTAAAGTACGCAGTTCAAAGTTCCCTTAATAGGGAACTCAACATATTCATGTGCTGAAATACAACAGTTTAACAACCACATAACAACGTGAAAAACACTTTATTTGCACATATATTTGCGACCACATATCAATGTGCTAAAATATTGACTACAACTTAGCAACTACCTACAGCACCATAGTAAGAAAAACTTAGTGCTGGAAAGTTCTACACAGGCAATCACCAATCAAATTTTAAAACTCAAAAAATGCTAATTCGTTTTATTTATAAAATAGAAACAATAATACAAATTGGTATCTAGACACAGATTAGTTTATTTTAACTTGTCAAGAAGTCTAGAAATGAAGGATATGAGCTTATAACACAAAGGTTGTCGTCACAATTGTGCTCCTGGACAAGTCACTGAGCCCCGGGGGACTGTCTCTCTGATTACTGCGCTGCATGCTGGATAAAGAGCATCTGCTAAATGCCAAATAACCAAACTCCATGAGAATGCGTTTTGAGTTCCCAAATTTGGACTATATGTCATGACATATGATCCTGAGGGGATACACTGTTTCCATCCCTGTGAACCCAGTGACTCTCGATCACAAAAACAACTCAAGTTCAAGCACAGTGGATGTAAGGCAGCTAAACGCCCCAGTCCAGCGTTAGCATGCCCCTCACCGAAAGCAATAATGAGAATGTGTGCTCAAGAGCCGATGGAAAAATAGCATGTCATGTGCTTAACCACAACAATTATTTATCTACTTCAGAACATTAAGCCACTGAGCCAGACATGCACTGCCACTTATGATATTAGTATCAATGCTGGGAAAGACAAGAAGATTATGCACCCCCAAAAAATGTGCCTAGTTGCTGCCATTTTTGCCCATGGACTCCCAGTTCTGTTTTTAGAGATTCTTTTATGGGGGAAAAAAGAAGTGTGAACATTAATTAAATAGTTTTCAAATAAAATATTATCAGATTTAGAGCTGAAGAGCTTTGCGGGCTTAATTTATATTATCTTACGCTGGCTCGGGCCAGGCTCCGGTTTGCAAGATAAGCGAGCGGTCATGCGATGTGTTTCGATTAGCGCGAGAAAGATGGATGCTGAGTAGGTGTAAAGGAGGCTTGCCTCTGGCGATTACGTTTTGGTTGCACCAGCAACTAAAGCAAAATCTGAGGCTTGGAAAAGGTTTGACCATGTTTATAATGAGAATAATTAGTGAATAATGACGCACCATCAGTGAGCGCAGGAACGCGCTGAAGCCATGTACAGTGGATAAAATCATTTTCCTCCACAAAAAAATGTAGGCTGAGCCTAATCTCTGTGAGTGTCACACACCTGGACTCATTTTGTGTGTTTTTGCCCCTGTTCTGTCTTCCGTGTGTGGTTTGATTAGTTCCCAGGTGTGTCTAGTCATTTCCGCATGTGTTCCATGTCCCTGTTAATTTAGTCATGCCATCCACCTGTGTTTCCCCATTATCGTTTGTATAAAAGCCTTGTCCTTTCTGTTCTGTTTTGTCGGGTCTACTCATCAACTAGTCTACTTGTTACTTGTCAACTTGTCAACTCGTCTTCTTGTTATTTGTCAACTTGTCTACTTGCCACTTGCCACCTGTTATTTGCCACTTACCTTGCCTATGTTTTATTTAATAAATCCTTGTTTCGTTTATCCCTCGGCTCCGTGTTCTTCCAGCAGCGTAAGCCGTGACAGAAGACCCGACCAGAAAGTTAAAAACTGCGTGTTTTCCCTCCGTTTTGTTTTCCGTTTTTTCACAGTCTTTTTCTTTCCGCAGTGTGTCATGGATCCCCTCTATCGCCCCGAATACCTCCTCCTCCTGCTGGAGCAGGAGGGACTGTCTCTCGAGGACCATACCAGACGGTTTCTCTGGATAGCTAATGCCACCAGCTACCCGGACCACGCGCTCTGCACCTTTTATCACGCCAGCCTGAACTCCAGGTGCAGAGCGTTGTCGCCCGAAGATGGTCCTCGGGAGGATTTCGCCGCATTTATAGAGTGGAATCTGGTGAGAAATGGGTCACCTCTCACGGTCGGCCCAATGGAGGATCTCGCCAGGTCCAGCTCTGGACCCAGAGCCCAGCCTACAATCTCCCCACGGTACGAGGCATAAGCCCGAGCCCACCGATGACGGAGAGCCAGAGAGCAACCCGTCAGACCAGGTGCGAGAGCCGGCGACACTGCCCACCACGAGGGAGCAGAATGTGGAGCGCCAAATGGGTCAAAATGAGGGGGTTTCCGATTCACCTATGCCAGATCCTCTGTTAAGCCCAGGAAGGGCTCCTGATCTTCCGTTAAGCCCAGGACGGGCTCCTGATACTCCTGTAAGCCCAGGACGGGCTCCTGATCCTCTGTTAAGCCCAGGAAGGGCTCCTGATCTTCCGTTAAGCCCAGGACGGGCTCCTGATCCTCCTGTAAGCCCAGGACGGGCTCCTGATCCTCTGTTAAGCCCAGGAAGGGCTCCTGATTCCCCGTTAAGCCCAGGACTGGCTCCTGTTCCCCCGTTAAGCCCAGGACGGGCTCCTGATCCTCTGTTAAGCCCAGGACGGGCTCCTGTTCCCCCGTTAAGCCCAGGACGGGCTCCTGTTCCCCCGTTAAGCCCAGGACGGGCTCCTGTTCCCCCGTTAAGCCCAGGACGGGCTCCTGTTCCCCCGTTAAGCCCAGGACGGGCTCCTGATCCTCCGTTAAGCCCAGGACGGGCTCCTGATCCCCCGTTAAGCCCAGGACGGGCCCCTGATCCCCCGTTAAGCCCAGGACGGGCCCCTGATCCCCCGTTAAGCCCAGGACGGGCCCCTGATCCCCCGTTAAGCCCAGGACGGGCCCCTGATCCCCCGTTAAGCCCAGGACGGGCCCCTGATCCCCCGTTAAGCCCAGGACGGGCCCCTGATCCCCCGTTAAGCCCAGGACGGGCTCCTGAACCCCCGTTAAGCCCAGGACGGGCTCCTGAACCCCCGTTAAGCCCAGGACGGGCTCCTGAACCCCCGTTAAGCCCCGGACGGGCTCCTGATCTTCCGTTAAGCCCCGGACGGGCTCCTGATCCTCCTTTAAGCCCAGGACGGGCTCCTGATCCCCCGTTAAGCCGAGGACGGGCTCCTGAACCCCCGTTAAGCCCAGGACGGGCTCCTGAACCCCCGTTAAGCCCAGGACGGGCTCCTGAACCCCCGTTAAGCCCCGGACGGGCTCCTGATCTTCCGTTAAGCCCCGGACGGGCTCCTGATCCTCCTTTAAGCCCAGGACGGGCTCCTGATCCCCCGTTAAGCCCAGGACGGGCTCCTGAACCCCCGTTAAGCCCAGGACGGGCTCCTGAACCCCCGTTAAGCCCAGGACGGGCTCCTGATCCTCCGTTAAGCCCAGGACGGGCTCCTGATCCTCCGTTAAGCCCAGGAAGGGCTCCAGCCCCAGAGCTTACTCCAATGCCTGCTCCTCCAAAATTCCCACCCTCCCACCCACTCCTGCCTCCTCCTCCGCTGTCTTCTGGCTGCCCCTCTGCTCGCCCTCAGCCTACCATCATTGTGGTGCGAGCTCAGCGGGACCGCCATCCTCCAACGACGCCTTGGTTGGCGTCTCCCTCACCTCCGCCTCCAGCCTCTGAGGCCTGGACTCCGCCTCGGCCCGTTGACCCGTCGGCTCCACCATGGCTCCTAGCTCCTTCCTCTCCGCCGTGGCCCGGCAGTCCGCAGGCTCTGCCTGGCTCCCTCGTCCCTCCGGCTCCGCCTTGGTCTGGCGTCGTCCATCCTATGCCTCGGGACTCCACTCCTCCGGCTTCGCCTCATCCCTCCGTCCCTCCGGCTCCGTCAGGCTCCTTCATCCCCTCGGCTACACCTCAGTCCTCGGTCACTCTGGCCTCACCGCGGCCTTCCGGAT
Organism: Carassius carassius; assembly: GCF_963082965.1. Lineage (NCBI taxonomy): Eukaryota > Metazoa > Chordata > Actinopteri > Cypriniformes > Cyprinidae > Carassius > Carassius carassius. The sequence goes on from NC_081802.1 coordinate 16,510,202, forward strand.
CCACATCGCCGCGTCAGTCACCAGAGCCATCAGTTCCGCCTAGGACCTCCGGCTCCTCCCCGTCACCCTGGCTCTTCGGCTCTCCGTCTCCGCCTCGGGCTCCTCCTCCACTTGCTCCGTTGCCGTGGGTCGAGTCCCTGGAGTCGGTGACCATTCCTCCTCCATGGCTCCTTCCACCGTCGGCCCCACCTTGGGCCGTTATGGCGGTGGCCTGGGTCCTGCTGGGTACCTCCTGCTTCAGATCCTTCCTGGCTCCTCCCTCCGTCATCTCCTCCCTGGCTCCTTCCTCTGTAGTCCCTGTCTGCTGGCCCCCTCCTGGGAGGCTGTCCTCCACCGGGACCTCCTCCCAAGTTCCCACCCACGCCTCCCTTTGTTGTTTCTACGGTGCGAGGACGCACCTACCGGGAGGGGGGAGTACTGTCACACACCTGGACTCATTTTGTGTGTTTTTGCCCCTGTGACCCAGTTTCTGTCTTCCGTGTGTGGTTTGATTAGTTCCCAGGTGTGTCTAGTCATTTCCGCATGTGTTCCATGTCCCTGTTAATTTAGTCATGCCATCCACCTGTGTTTCCCCATTATCCTTTGTATAAAAGCCTTGTCCTTTCTGTTCTGTTTTGTCGGGTCTACTCGTCAACTAGTCTACTTGTTACTTGTCAACTTGTCAACTCGTCTTCTTGTTATTTGTCAACTTGTCTACTTGCCACCTGTTATTTGCCACTTACCTTGCCTATGTTTTATTTAATAAATCCTTGTTTCGTTTATCCCTCGGCTCCGTGTTCCTTCCAGCAGCGTAAGCCGTGACAGTGAGTAAAGGTTTTTCAAATTATAACTAAATATTCATTGAGTCTTAAATGAATAATGTGGACAGAGTATTTACGCTAATATTGGCATTATTCTTTCATTAAATGTCAGCTGCTAGTGGCGAAGCAAATCTGGCGGAGACTTTATCTTAATTTCGTTATTGCCTAATACCCATCTTAATGTAAAATTTATCTTAATTTAATTTTTTTTTAAAAAGACTCGTTTTTATTGGTGCGTTGGCTAAATGAGCCTATGTCTATTTAGAGTGCTGAGATGTTAAGATGTCACAGAGGACTAATTTTATTTCTTTATTCCAACTTCCAAATGGTCTAGTCTACGTTAGTTATGAATAAATTGTTAAAACATGTATAAATGACTCATTCTTGACAAAAGGCAATAGAGCTGTGTGTCTGCGCACATTTGAATAATGTCGGGCTGTAAACTGGTTCAGGTTTTTAAAAAGCGGTTAATCAAAATGTACTTGTCGGGCTCGGGTCCTGTCGGCCTAACTTTTATGGCTTTATTACAGCTCTAATTAGAACACCCTGGCAATGCAATATATATATATATATATATATAGGTGCATCTCAATAAATTAGATTGTCGTGGAAAAGATGATTTATTTCAGTAGTTCAACTCAAATTGTGAAACTCATGTATTACTTATGTTTCCACCAGTAAGCTGGTGTGTGGTGGGCGTTCTGGTGCATTATGGCTGCTGTCGCATCATCCAGGTGGATGCTGCACACTGGTGGTGGGTGAGGAGATACCCAGTAACAATGTAAAGCGCTTTGAGTGCCTATAAAAACGCTATATAAATGTAATGATTTATTAATTATAATTATTATTAAATAAATTAAATTCACACAGACCGAAGTAGTTTAAGTCTTTGATTCTTTTAAAATTGTGATGATTTTGGATCACATTTAATAAAAACTCACCAATTCACTATCTCAACAAATTAGAATACTTCATAAGATCAATAAAAAAATCTATTTGAACCCCTTTTGGTATGGAAGCCCACGTTTCTTTGACAGTGGCCTTCAGCTCATCTGCATTTTTTTTTTTTTTTGGTCTCTTGTTTCTCATATTCCTCTTGACAATACCCCTTATATTCTCTCTGGGGTTCAAGTCTGGTGAGTTTGCTGGCCAGTCAAGCACACCAACACCATGGTCATTTAACCAACTTTTGGTGTTTTATTCTTGTTGGAAAATTAAATCATCATCTTAAAAAAGCTGGTCAGCAGAAGGAAGCATGAAGTGCTCCAAAATTTCTTGGTAAACGGGTGCAATTACTTTGGTTTTCAAAAAACACAATGGACCAACACCAACAGATGACATTGCAACCCAAATCATCACAGACTGTGGAAACTTAACACTGGACTTCAAGCAACTGAGCTTCTCCACCATTCCTCCAGACTCTAGGACCTTGGTTTCCAAATGAAATACAAAATTTGCTCTCATCTGAAAAGAGGACTTGGGACCACTGGGCAACAGTCCAGTTCTTCTTCTTCTTAGCCCAGGTAAGATGCCTCTGACGTTGTCTGTGCTACAGGAGTGGCTTAACAATAGGAATACGACAACTGTAGCCAAATTCCTTGACACGTCTGCATGCCTTGACCCCAGCATCAGTCCATTCCTTGTGAAGTTCCCTCAAATTCTGGAATCGATTTTGCTTGACAGTCATCATAAGGCTGCGGTTCTCTTGGTTGGTTGTGCATCTTTTTCCTCCACACTTTTTCCTTCCATTCAACTTTCTGTTAACATGCTTGGATACAGCACTCTATGATCAGCCAGATTCATTGGCAAATAATGTTTGTAGCTTATCCTCCTTGTGAAGGGTGTCAATGATTGTCTTCTGGACAACTGACAGATCAGCAGTCTTCCCCATGATTGTGTAGCCTAGAAAACCAAGCTGAGAGACTATTTTGAAAACTCAGGAAACCTTTGCAGGTGTTTTGAGTTGATTAGCTGATTGGCATGTCACCATTTTCTAATTTGTTGAGATGGGGGGTGGGTTTTGTTAAATGTGAGCCAAAATCATCACAATTAAAAGAACCAAAGACTTAAACTACTTCAGTCTGTGTGCATTGAATTTATTTAATACACAAGTTTCAGAATTTGAGTTGAATTACTGAAATAAATGAACTTTTCCACAACATTATAATTTATTGAGATGCACCTGTATATATAAATAACTCTCTGAACATTAGCAAAGTCCTTATACAACACCTGTTACACCGTAGCCACTACCTACAACACCTTAGCAACCTCCTAGAAATGGTCTACCAAGCACCCAAAATACAAAATAAAAAAACACATAGCAATGCACTTAAACACTTGCTACAACATGGCAAAACTCTAGAAACTACTACCCACAACACCCTAGGAACCTCTTAGTAAAGGCTACACATCTTCTGACAACCAACCAGGAAACCCTGGCAACCATACAGTATTGTACTTAAAACATTAATGTAACTACACCATACAAACCAACCACTTTACCATGTCACTTTATAATGTTTTTTCAACCACGCTAAACACCCTAGCAACAACATCACATGATATATTAAAATAAAACTCTCCACATGGCAACGTACAAAAACACCCACTACACAATAGAAACACCCTAGGAACTACCTACTATACAACTCTACAGATACTTCCTAACAACATGCATAGCAACACATTAAAAACAGTAGCAATGCCCTAAAACTACACTTATTACAGCATGGCAACTACCTACAACAACCTAGTTATCTTTCAGCAATGGTTTAGCAAGAACCCAGAACTCATCAACAACATAGCAATGACCTGACAACCAGACAAGTAAAAAAAAAAAAAAAAAAACATTACCTACATTCTACAAAATACCCTAGCAACTATCTACAAAACCTCAGCAAGCTCTAAGCAATGCTTGGAACATCTTGTAAATCACACTGCACACTGAACACCCTAGAATCAACATGGCAACACATTTAAAAAATATTCAGAACACCTTAGAAACTCCCTATTAATACAAAACAATGCTATTTGATCCATAGCAACACCCTAGCAACTACATAAAATACCACAGCAACTTACCAGCAACAATCCCAACATTCTTGAAACCACGTTGCAAAGCCTTGTTGACCACCCCCAAACACCCTAGCAACCAGTAATCCATTAAAAACAATCTGAACAGTAGCAATGCTCTAACGCAGTGACTGTTAAGGCCCGTTCACACCAAGCACGATGACTATAAAGATAACGATAAAGATATAGTTCTAAAAATCGTTCTCAATATTAAAGAATAGCAGAGTCCACACCACAACTATAATGATAAAGGCACAGAGAAACGATATCATTGGAATCACTTTCAGAATGATTTTTTTTCCTGATGAACGATAAAACATTGCCAACCAATCAGAATCAATCCTGCTGTAATGAGCTCGAGAATTTAAAGCAGCAGACGCGCGTCCGCTTAGAATACACAGACAATATCGTTCGATGGTGTGGACGCTAATATCGTTATCTTTATAGTTATCGTTCTTGGTGTGAACGGGTCTTTACACAATAACAGCCACCTAAAACACCCAAGAAATGGTCTAGCAAGCACTAAAAATACCATTTTAATAACATAGCAGTGCACTGACAACCAGCCAAAAAATAATAATAAATGCCAACCACACAGTAATACACTTAAAACATTCACTACACCCTACAAAACACCCTAGCAACCATCTAGCAGTGCCTGGTACATCTTGTCAACCACATTGCAATGATTTGTCAACCACCCCTGAAAACCATATAGTAACTGCATAGGAACAGATTTAAAACAGAACTAATGCCCTAAAAGAACAACCTTGAAACCACCTATCAACGCCCTTGGCAACCAACCAGGACAAAACAATACCATGTTCTATAAATGTAAAAGCAGCTTGAACATTCTTCAAGTCTCCTTTTAATGTTCTACAAAATTATTATCCAAATATGTTATGCAAGCCAGACCTACTGAGTCATTATGGTATTTAGTCAAAGTTTCAGGTTCTACAGCCAGTAAATTGGGCATCATTAGTCAACATAACAATCCTAACAACATAACAAAAACAAACAAACATGTGAGACAAGATTAATGACAAAGCAAAGTGAATTTGTTCCCGCATGTGTTTTTGGCAAAGACATCCATCAAAATCAAATTAATAAAAAAAAAAGTAGGACTGGCCACAACGGGGTTCCCATCCATCTCTATTTTCATCTTTTCCAAAAAAAAATGCATTACAGTTGTTTATAGATTATTATATTATTATCAGATAATGCAACAAAAAATAAAGAAATGCAGATTGAATACTTCCAATGTTGACACTTTTTCATGCATTTTCAGAAAATGAGCCTCAAAGGGATAGTTTACACGAAAATGAAAATTCTGTCATCATTTACTCACCCTCCACTTGTTCCAAACCTGTATGAGTTTCTTTCTTCTGTTCAACACAAAAGAACATATGTTGAAGAATATAACCATAAGTTGATTGAAGTCATTGACTTGCATAGTATTTTTACTCTTTTTTTTTTCCATCCTATGGAAGTCACTGGCTACCGTCAGCTGTTTGGTTACTAACGTTCTTCAACATTATGTTCTTTTGTGTTCAACAGAAAAAAAAAAAAGTTTTGGAACAAGTGGAGGTTGAATAAATAACAGAATTGTAAATTCTTGGGGAACTATGCCTTTAAGGCTCATTTAATAATATTTGAACATAATTTGAAATTTGAACATAAAGTAATATCTCACTCTCATCCTGTTTTTCTGGTACTAGTGCCTGAGCCGAGCCCTTTACAGTAACCATAAAAACAATAACAGATCCTAGTCACAGTACGTCATTTAAGTCAAACCACAGACTGGCACCAAAAAACGTGTAACCTGTCTGGTGCCATGGCACATTAACGGTTTTACCCAGATTTTGGGACGACACAATGTTCTTAACACAAAAATGCAATGAGGTTGCTATAACAATGCCACTACTATCTACAGACCATATGGAATCAATCTAGTGGAAAAGTTCTGGAGAAGGTCTGCGTGCTCTGCAAATGCCATTTCGTGTACTTGCTAAGAAGTTCATGCCATTGCCCTCACTAGCTCGAAAGATGCCTGCAAGTATTTCCATGCCATCCCCCAATGAAACCTGTTTTTCCTCATGCACAGGGCAGTTCTGGACCCATTAGGAGTTCTATTCCGCTGCTTGTTGACATGCATTGAAAGTACTTCCATTCGACTTAATAAGTGAGCCCTGTCTCAGTTCCTCTCTGTGGATTGCATTTGCTTTCTCAAGGCCCTAATTCAATATAAGAAAGCTTGCTGTCCTCTATCTATTTGTGCTCACAGCAACTGTATTGTTTAATCTTTTCTTAAAGCTCCGATTTATTGGTTTTGGTTTGGGGCCAGATGGATTTCTAAAGGAGGGAAATCTGGGTGGCTCAGTTTGCATCCTTAGTAACCTGTATAAGTTATCGTGAGAAATGCCACTGAGAACATGTGAGAGCATACACTGTTAAAAAAGCCTCATGTTCAAAAAAGCTTCGAATTTTGTTTAAACAGTATGGAGCCTCAATAGACCCAGAGAGGAACGAGTCTGAAATAAAATACCGACTAGAGTTTTACATGTTTGAAGCTCAAAACAAAAAAATCTAAATTTCAAACTGAATTGAATACAATATGCAGTATTAGAACATATATGTCGGATATATCATATAATGCAAAAACAGGAACAAGTAAAGCTTCATGACTGATTGCTTTCTAAACATCAGGAGACAATTAAATGTATAGAGTTATTGAATCACAAAAAAATTGTAAACTTTACCATTATGAATCTTCCAAAAAATGTTGCAGTTTTGCATAGCAGTTTACCCAACACATTTCAGACTTATAACTCTTCTTCAGAAGAAATCATTGTAAATGTCATATAAAAGAGACCATAAATGTGGGCATTTCTTTCCAGTAAATTATATTTCTTTAGTGAGACTGGTGTGAAAACCCACGCTCTAGACTGTGAAAACTTGCTCCTAGAGACTGTTTGCCAGCTTGTGAGTTAATATTTGAATAAATCTGTCACCTACCATCGAGCTTCCCTCTAGGATCTGGGATTTATACCAGTACCCTGAAAGAAACTCTGTTCAAGCCAAATAAAAGGCATTTGACTGGGTGTCGGCTGATGCATGCATTTGTTTATAAGCGGTAGCGTTTGCATTGCGCTTATAGAAAACAACAAGCCACAGATGGTTAGCGTGGTTCAGAGTTTCGTGATTTACCATATAAGCTTCTGTGCTGGATTGTTTTGAACTTGGGCTTTGCATGTTAAATGAATGCGGTCTGTGGCATTTTGGGACTTTCCCAATTGTCTCTTTCTACTTCAAGTCACAGTCAAGTGTTGCATGATTGATGCAGCATGCAGAGAGCTCTGCTTGAAGTCTAGGATTATTCCTCGACAGGTGATGCAGGTGTAAAATAATCTGCAGCAGAATTGTCTGTGTGAGTCCTGACCTGTGGGGGAATATTAATTCTCTGCTTAACACAGTTATGAATGACTCATGGTTTAGAGCTTCTCATGAAGGGCTCAAGCACGGTGTCAAGTTAGGATTTGCGGCTAGCAAAACAAGTCAAAGCTCCTTTGTCCCACATATGAAGCAGCACAACTGGCTCTCATTGTTTGGAATTCCCACCTTGCTGAAATCCTGCCTTAGTCGCCATGTTCTTGATAGCTTATTGTCCCATGAGTGAGGAATTCAGGACATCTTGGGAAAGTGTTTTAGAGCACCTGCAGTGTGATGTGACAGCTGTTATAGCAGTCTATGAGAGGTGAACTGTGTCAGGTTGATGAAGACTAATATTTTTTGTGGTTTTATACTTTTGCTATTGTAAAAAATGTAAGAATAATTTGTTGGCAGTTGGTGCTATTATTCATTCAAGTGAATTTCTGATATGCAGAACTCTTTAATAGGAGGCATGGGGGAAGTTTGCATAAACCTGATTCTTTTGCCAAAAACCCAATAGGATTTTTCCATTGGGTTTGGATTACTGCAGAAAATAAGCACTGTGACCACCAAAACCTGGAGGGCCAACGTCCTCTAGATTTCAGTTCCAACACACTTTTTCTAGAAGTTTCTTGAAGTGTCTGAAGACCTTGTCTCAGCGTTACCGTCTGGGCAGAACTATTGTTCCAGCCACCAAAGACAGATTTGCAAATAACCTGCCTGATCTATCTCAACTGCTATTTGTACCCAAAAATACACATGAATTAGACGAAATTACTGACAACATGGGCACTATTTTCTCTAATACATTAGAAGCTGTTGCCCCCATCAAATTGAAAAAGGTTAGAGAAAAACGTACTGTGCCATGGTATAACAGTAATACTCACTCTCTCAAGAAAGTAACTCGTAGTCTTGAACGCAAATGGAGAAAAACTAACTTGGAAGTTTTTAAAATTGCATGGAAAAACAGTATGTCCAGCTATAGACAGGCTCTAAAAACTGCTAGGGCAGAGCATATCCACAAACTCATTGAAAATAACCAAAACAATCCAAGGTTTTTATTTAGCACAGTGGCTAAATTAACAAATTACCAGACGCCACCTGATTCAAATATTCCACCAACGTTAAATAGTAATGACTTTATGAATTTCTTCACTGATAAAATAGATAACATTAGAAATACAATAGCGAATGTAGATTCTACAGCGTCTAACACTTCAGTTTCATCCATCGCACCCAAAGATAAACTGCAGTGCTTTACAAATATAGGACAGGAAGAGCTAAATAAACTTATCACTGTATCTAAACCAACAACATGTTTATTAGATCCTGTACCCACTAAATTACTAAAAGAGCTGTTACCTGTAGCCGAAGAACCGCTTCTCAATATCATTAACTCGTCGTTATCTTTAGGTCACGTCCCAAAACCATTCAAGCTGGCGGTTATCAAGCCTCTTATTAAGAAACCAAAACTAGATCCTAGTGTACTGGCAAATTATAGGCCTATTTCAAATCTTCCATTTATGTCTAAAATTTTAGAAAAAGTTGTGTCGGCTCAATTGAGCACCTTCCTGCATAAAAATGATCTGTATGAAGAATTTCAGTCAGGTTTTAGTCCCCACCATAGCACAGAAACTGCACTTGTTAAAATTACAAATGACCTGCTTCTTGCGTCAGATCAAGGCTGCATCTCATTTCTAGTCTTACTTGATCTTAGTGCTGCGTTCGACACCATAGATCATGACATACTCATAGATCGATTACAAAACTATACAGGTATTCAAGGGCAGGCTCTAAGATGGTTTAGATCCTACCTGTCCGATCGCTACCATTTTGTTTACTTAAATGGGGTGTCATCTCATTTATCATCAGTAAAATATGGAGTGCCACAAGGATCCGTCCTAGGTCCCCTTCTATTTTCAATATACATGTTGCCCCTTGGTAATATTATTAGAAAATACGGAATTAGCTTCCACTGTTATGCTGATGATACTCAGCTATATATTTCAACGAGACCAGATGAAACTTCCCAATTATCTAAGCTAACAGAGTGTGTTAAAAATGTAAAAGATTGGATGACAAATAATTTTCTCCAATTAAATTCGGATAAGACAGAGATATTAATTATTGGACCAAAAAACAACACACAGAATCTTGTAGATTACAATCTGCAACTAGACGGATGTACTGTTACTTCCTCTACAGTCAGAAATCTGGGTGTTATATTAGACAGCAATTTGTCTTTTGAAAATCATATTTCCAATGTTACAAAAACTGCATTCTTCCATCTTAGAAACATTGCCAAGCTACGAAACATGTTATCTGTTTCTGATGCAGAAAAGCTAGTTCATGCTTTCATGACCTCTAGACTGGACTATTGTAATGCACTTCTAGGTCGTTGTCCTGCTTCGTCAATAAACAAGCTACAGGTAGTCCAAAATGCAGCAGCTAGAGTCCTTACCAGGTCAAGAAAATATGATCATATTACCCCAATTTTACAGTCTCTGCACTGGCTACCTATTAAGTTCCGTATCTGTTACAAATTATCATTACTTACCTATAAGGCCCTAAATGGTTTAGCTCCTGCGTACCTAACTAGCCTTCTACCACGCTACAACCCATCACGCACCCTAAGGTCACAAAACGCTGGACTTTTGGTAGTTCCTAGGATAGCAAAGTCCACTAAAGGAGGTAGAGCTTTTTCACATTTGGCTCCCAAACTCTGGAATAGCCTTCCTGATAATGTTCGGGGTTCAGACACACTCTCTCTGTTTAAATCTAGATTAAAAACGCATCTCTTTCGCCAAGCATTCGAATAATGTATCTCTTAAATTGTGAGTGTAGTTGCATCTGCATTTTTATTCTTTAGCTTGGGTTAAACTAATTTTACTTTGTTGGATCAGCAGCTATGCTAATGATGTCTCTATTTTGTTTCTATGTTTTGCCACGGGATTTACATCCCGTGGTAACTAGGATTTACACAAGCTCCAGTCTGGATCCAGAACACCTGAGAAGAGATGATGCTGACCCTCAGAGGACCCCAGATGATCCTAACCTTGAATCAACAAACAGAACTAACAATTATTGCTACATGTGTGACTGCATCATATAATTACTATTAATTAATAATATTGATAGTTCATCGTCTAGCTGACTACGTCTTGTATTATTATTATTATTTTTATTTTTCTAAAATCCTGTCAAACGTGCACAAACTACTAGCTACTACTAAATATTGTAGAAACATAATTTTCTGTAAAGTTGCTTTGTAACGATTTGTATTGTAAAAAGCGCTATACAAATAAACTTGAATTGAATTGAATTGAACTTAATAAGCTGGTTCAGGTGTGTTTAATTAACTCTGCAGAGGAACAGATCTAGACACCCCAGGCCTACATAAATGCATCATCCATGCTGTACTCTATTTTGCCTGCAACTTTATAACCTTAATCTTAATTGAGAAATTATACAGAATAATTGTGTTTTAAAAAATTAATTGCCAGTAGAACCAAAAAGGTAGTGAACAATGGGTGCATCAATTTGTTTGAAAGGTCGCCTAATGTTACAACCAGTAACATTCAGTCTGCACAAAAACACAACTTAAATACTCCCTGTGGTCTGTGACTAAACCGCGATCAATTGGAACGTTTACTCTTTCTTAATGCTTTTAGAGTAGCACATTCTATCAGACAACACCCATATTTCTCTGTCAGTCCACATTGATTTGTTTGAAAACTGCAGACAGTCCTTGCCCTCACATTTTGGCCTGAGCAGTAACAGCACTGATTTCCAGGAAGATTATGAAGTAAAGAAAAGTAAGTTACAGTGTGTTTTGACATCCTGACAAACAAGGATAAGGTGATCTTGGAACTTATGTTTAACTGAATGATGAAAAAGAATGGGTTTGAGATTTTGCTATTCTGCTATACTAACTGAATATTGATTGTTATTGTTGGACATACTAACTTGGGCCAACCGAAACATTCAAGAATCCCAATCAACCCCTCCCCCCCCAAAAAAGTAACATCAGTTCAGAAATCTTGACCTTGCGTACATGACTTGCTCCTTGCAGTGTATTTCCTCTATAACACTCAACAATGGATTTGCTGTGGGACACACACCATAGGAACAAGTGGAGAAGTTATGGTATCTCTCCTACCAGTGAAAAATGACCTCTTGCTTCACTCATCTGGCTGTCCTCCAATGCAGGATCATGTGGAAAAGACTTTGCACCATGACCCTGTGGAAAGCATGCCTACCATTCTTCACAATGTTTAATTCGCTTCTTACAGTTCCATTGCATCAAAATAAAAGTCTGACAGAAGAATTGAGGTGTTGCTGGATGGCCATATACCACAAATCGATTCTGTGAATATGCTATATTTAAAAATGTAAAAAAAAAAACCTAATATTATTTTACTGTGTCATGAAGAAAAAAAATTGTAAGCTAAATCATGTGCACGATTTACTATTTTGTTCCCTTGATTTATAAATTGTGCGCATGATTTACTATTTTGGCCCCTTGATTTATAAATTGTGCGCATGATTTACTATTTTGTTCCCTTGATTTATAAATTGTGCGTATGATTTACTATTTCGTTCCCTCGATTTATAAATTTTGCACGCGATTTACTATTTTGTTCCCTCAACTTATAAATTGTGTACGCAATTTACTATTTTGTTCCCTTGATTTATAAATTGCGCGCATGATTTACTATTTCGTTCCCTCGATTTATAAATTGTGTGTATGATTTACTATTTTGTTCCCTAAAATTATAAATTTGTGCGCATGATTTACTATTTTGTTACCTAAAATTATTAATTTGTGCGCATGATTTACTATTTTGTGCCCTCAACTTATAAATTGTGTGCATGATTAACTTTTTCTTTCCCTTGATTTATAAATTGTGTGCACGATTTACTATTTTGTTCCCTCAATTTATAAATTGTCCATGATTTACTAATCTGTTCCCTCGATTTATAAATTGTGCGCATGATTTACTATTTCGTTCCCTCAATTTATAAATTGTGTACATGATTTACTATTTTGTTCCTCAATTTATAAATTGTGCGCATGATTTACTTTTTTTTCCCTCGATTTATAAATTGTGTGTATGATTTGCTATTTCGTTCTCTCGATTTATAAATTGTGCGCATGATTTACTATTCTGTTCCCTCGATTTATAAATTGAGCGCATTATTTACTTTTTCTTTCCCTCGATTTATAAATTGTGTTCCCTCGATTTACTATTTCGTTCCCTCAATTTATAAATTTTGCACATGATTTACTATTTCGTTCTGTACTAGGATACATCAAAACTGTAACTAACTTAAAATTACTTTCTTTTCTTCCTTCTTAGGACCAAAGGTGCTTATTGTTAGAAACACCTGCTCATGTATAGTAAATGTTGTTACAGTTTTTTAACTGTCTGGCTCTACATCCAAGACTTCTTCCTGTCTGAGGCTGTTATCTAACATCAGGCTAAATGATCGCATAGTCATTTGTTCTAGGCTACTTCGCAAGAAGTCATTTGACCCATTTTCTCAGGCAGATCCCGTAAAGATAATCCTCTCAGTGACAAAACATATGTGCCAATGTAAATGATAATCAATCTGTATATAATCTGGGTTGGGGGCTGGGTACTACTTGTGGAGTTAAGTTAAAATGGGCTTCAAGTTAAAACCTAGTAAGCTGCCTACCATGACAGCAAGTTAGATTGAAGCACAAAGATGCTTCCAGTCAGTAGACAACATAAGTCCACCTTTGAAAATACCTCAGGCCTTGTCTCACTACCCACACTTGTGGCATTTGCATTCGACCACGTATCTACTTTTGGATAAGTAGATCATCGTCATAGTCATTGTAAAAGAAACAGTTTAAAAATATGTAAATATATACATATAATAAACAGTGTAAACAGACAGGAAGTATATACAAAATGACAAAGGCATAAATATAGAATGAAGGTAAGATATAAATACAGATAACGAGTGGATATACAGTGAGGTAGTGCAGAGTAAAGTATAGAGCTGTGTAGAATTACATTCTAGATGCCTTAGAAGGTAGCTGCCTATGTAGAGAGCTGGCTAGTTTATTAAAGCTAATCAAATATGTTGTTGTTTACATAGAGTGAAGGGTTATACGTTGAAGGTACTCAGGGATAAATCAAGATAGATTGCACCAGACTCTGACAGCTGGCTATTAATACCTTTTTTCAGCACAAACATCAGTGAAAGCTATTTCGAGTTCAGTTATTTATTTATTTTTTTTAAGAGCTTGTAATATTGCCTGGATGCTTTTCAGTATATATATATATTATTATTATTATAAGCAAAATAACCAAGCTGTTAATGAGTGTAATAAAAGGACAAAAAAATCAGAGAAATGAGGTTCATCTTGGGGATGCAAAACACGAACAGAAACCTAATAACATTTTTACAAGTTTCTACTGCAGTTTTGTGGTCTGATGGCTTTATTGTTGCATGAGCAATTGAGTTGTTGTTGATAGGCAGAGCAGCTGTAACGTTCGCGTTTTGGTATTTCTTCACCTCCGTACTAAAGCAAAGTGTGGTTATCCTAAGCTGTGAGCAATAACAAAATGAGCAATAACACAACTAGACGAGTGGTGCTTACCCATGCACTACTTGAAGCCACAACACAAATGTGCCAAGACGCTTCTATGTGGTTGGGGAAAGGTTTTTTTTTTTCTTTTTTATGTGTAAGGCACGATAGATAAATAACTATAAGAATTAGAAAGTGCTGAATGGTGTGTTTATGACCGTGATGATGAATTAAAATAATATGATAACAATACCAGAGTGCATTATCAAGCAGCATAACAGTCTGTTTTAGTAAAGGCAAAATAAATAGAAGCCTTGTTCAGAGCCCTATTGCTTCTACTCAGTAAAGGAATTCCCTTATTTGGGACTTTTATATATGGCCATGTCATTTGTTACTTGTTGTGAAGTCCTTCTTTAATTTGTATTTCATCGATATTTTGCTAACCTTTTATTTTCTCCTCACCTGTTATCGTATCAACAAGTAGGTTTGGTGACATGTGATACTGAAAGCTGATTGGCCTGAGTGGTTGCGCCTCACAGTTGATTGGTTATGGCAGTTGTGAACTTTTTTGGAAGCAAACAATGGTGTGTTGGTCAGTTTAACCTTAACGGTTCAGTCTTTGATTGCATTTGTGCAACAGTTAGGACAAAGGCACTAGAAATACATTTAGCGAATTATTCCAGCGCTGCTCTCAATAATCTATGCGCAATGTGTCGCGTTGGCGTTTCGAGCGTGATCTGTGACACATGCATCTGTTCAAGGTCACCAGGGCCATTTATTATCTCTTTCTGCAGTCAGTCAGCATGACTTTTAAAGGGAAGCGCAGCTGTCCATTAGTCAGGTGCTCTGTGGACATGTGCCTTTCTCATCCATTGTCTCGTCACTAAATGCTTCATAAACTCTACTGACAGATCGCATACGATGGGAAAGTATCTGATGTATTTGTAACGGAGATCATTTCACCGGGCCACCTGCGACCGAAATAGGAAATCATATGTGACTTTCACATTAACCGTGGTCAGAGTTAGTCAGTCTCCTCAAAAAAAAAAATTAAATAAATAAATAAAATAAAAAGGTTTTAATTGTGGTCAGTTTATATGCAGGCAGGACACTTCAAAGTCACCCATTCAACGTCATTGGAAACAAACATTTACCATAATATCCTCTAAGCAATGTAAATTGCTCTGTTTACTTCGAGCATGGCTCCCAAATGACACTGTTGAACCCAAAACTCTCCGTAGCATGTCTAGGAAAGTCATCAAATGAGGAATCCATGGCAAACATCCGCAGTCTTTCCAGACCCTTCTGGCAGTCGTGTGTAATAAAGTTGTAGAAAGGAGCTGTTTTCAGATTGTAAATTCCTTTCTGGTATTAGCTCAAATATGTCCATTTGAGGGTCAACAGAAACGCTGCTGGTCAACGTCTGAGCACAGAAAATAACAATTCAGTTTTCCACACTAAATAAGAAATCTAATATTAATATTATTATTGCCAAAGACATGAACATTTTAAAATAAATTGTTATTTGTCAGCCTTAAAGCTTTGGTTTTTCTCCACCACTGGGTGGTATGGACTACAGTTAACCTTTGTGTGTGTGTGTGATCTTACAAAAATTGAGACGTGCATGTTTTCTTTATGCTTGAAACAATATGTATAAAGTGCATTAGTGTGTGAGGTATGAAAGACAATCATCTCACTCACCTCGAAGCTGGTTTTCGTCAGGATCTTGTCTGAATACTGGCCAAGATGATAAATCTGATCGTAGGCCTGTCTATTCAAGGTCAATTCCATCAAAGTTTGAAGATACAGAGCATATTATATGTTCTTTTGTCTTTCACAGAAGAAAGAAAGTCATAGAAGCACAAACTAAAATTAGGAAAGGTTTATTTTATTTATTTTTTTGCATTACACACTTAACAGCATTAGAGTGACTGAGTTCAGAATCATTTAAATAATGTCAATACTAATACATGGACACACTAGAATACAAATAAAAGGCCCACCTATATCCATTTACTAGTAATAAAAACACTTCATTTGACTCTGTTCATGCACGGATGAGTAATAATCTAAATTGGCACACCTGTGCAAATATGTTCCCGAGATCATTAAATCACACTAATACTAAAACAAATGGACTCTGCACTGACTTGCCAACATCTTTCCTTGCACATTTGTTTAACAACTTCCAGTCCGTGCGTCTATGTTTAGCGCTGCTATTTCCAGCTTAGGAGGATTTCTGGACACTCAGCCAATCTAAGACTAGAGCCGCAGGTCTTTGATGTCATGTCCCTCATGGCCAGAAGACATTTTTTCACATTAGTTAGGAAACACTGATTCTGAAGAGTGATGTAGATTCAAAGCAGTTCTAATCATTTAAAGAAGACTGCAGGTTCAGGAAGTTAAGATCAGTCAGCAACACTTATAATGTTGATTAATGTTGAATAAAGCTCATTTTATTAACTTTTCTTTAGGTTACAGTGAGGGAAGTTAATGGGGTCAATTTATAAATGTTAAAATACTCACTGTTTAATTATATAGCTCTAAAACATGACCAAATATGAGTGTTAATATGATTTTTCTATGGAGAATCACTTACTAACTTGTATGTGTGTGTTTTATGTGTGTAAAGTAACATCCAGTTTTACAACTTCATTGCCATAATTTAAACAGCTTTACATCTCAAATAATAGCATAAATAAAAATAAATTAATGAGGGCACAAGGACTTTGCACATTTTTTTTATTTTTATTGTTTTTTTATTGAATGAGCAGGAATCAGCTCCGTTTTTGTTATGTAATCAGTGCAAAGCCCAGGAACATGTCTGAAATATGAAATAACACTAATAACGAGGCATGCAAACTCTCAAGCTTTCTTTGTTTTTCTTGCAAAATCTGCGTTGGGTTACAAGATCAAATGAAGGTGGCCAAAGAGAGTGAATTACCCAAGTGCAAAAATACACAAATTCCATTTTAAAAATGATCCTGTTTTTCCACTGCATATGCCAGCACAGGATGCATTTGGAGGAAGCTAGAAAATATTTAAACCATCTAGAGGCCATGCTTATATTTTTATCCAAACATTTGGTCAAAATATTTAATCCAGTATTTGTGAAGTGACATTCAGCCAAGTATGGTGACCCATACTCAGAATTTGTGCTCTGCATTTAACCCATCCGAAATGCACACACACAGAGCAGTGAACACACACTGTGAGCACACACCCGGAGCAGTGGGCAGCCATTTATGCTGCGGCGCCCGGGGAGCAGTTGGGGGTTCGATGCCTTGCTCAAGGGCACCTAAGTCATGGTATTGAAGGTGGAGAGAGAACTGTACATGCACTCCCCCCACCCACAATTCCTGTCGGCCCGGGACTCGAACTCACAACCTTTCGATTGGGAGTCCGACTCTCTAACCATTAGGCCATGACTTCCCCTAAAGATTGGTGGAACAACTCGGTGTTCCTCAATTCCTCCACAGAAAATCTCAAATAAATTTGCCAATTACCAGCTCATTTGTTGTTTTCTTTTTTAACATAAAACTAACATTGGTAATATTTAACATTTTATTGTTCAAAGCACTCGTTTTAGCACATGACCACCATCCTGATGTTACAATAACACTGTTTTGAGTTAGGGACAGATTTGTAACATTGGTCAGCTGTTCATAACTGTGTTTCCTCTGGTCCGCTCCCAAAACTAGCTATATTTGGTTATCCACCACCTCCAGGAGGCTATTTTAGGCTGTGGGAAAAGTTAGGCCATCTTGTTCATGGAGAACTCTGCATCACGGTCTCGCTGATGGGAAAGACCCATACATATCATGGGAAAGCATTATTTTGGTGTTCTTCTCCAAACAACTGCTCTATTTCTGGAGCAAGTTTTGACCCAAGAGGCCGTTTGACACATCATTGAAAGTGTAACTGAAACGCGAATTTAATGTTAATTGCGGGGAACGTAATTATGGGAGATGAAACACTTCCACGCTGCACGGAACGACAACAGCGCCCCCGCTGGATCAAAAGAGTAACACTGGCTCCATCTGCACTCGTTCATGGTCGTAATCATATTATATATTAACATTAACCATGTTTGTTGACAAAAATATTTTTTATAACTCAGTCCATAACTACCAGGAAATAAATATCGTTCACACACACATTTATCAGTACACAAACAAACCACACTCCATACCAATACACCCACTACATAACTAATTACAGAATTCAAATTCAGTTGGCTTTTGTTATTATTTTCAGAAAACAGGAAAAAATGAGTATTTGCTCGGTTGACCAAAGCTGACAAAATGGTGGTATCAGTTGGGTAAAATAAACTAAAATTATATAGTACATGTTTTGTAGTCTATTAACAATGGCTATTTTGGCCCCTGCTTATGACGATAAAAGATGTTATTTTTTTTATTTTTTTGGATGATGCATTTATAATGATTAAAAAAAATTAAATATGGACCATGTTTATGATAAAAGAAAATACATTAAATTAGATGAAAAGTTATGATGCATCTTAAAACTGGCTTTAACATTAAATTAAATTAAAATAAAATATTGATCTGACAAGAGTAACTATAGCCTAACTATAACTAAAGTGAAGTATAAGTTTTCATTTTTTCTAATTTCTATAAGATCTAACAGGCATCCAATGAAGTAAAAATGTGAATTGGCTTCCATGGCTCTCTGCTAAGAATTGTGGGTAGTGATAAAAGTGCCACACAGATATAAAATAAAGAGAGGCACTCAACGTTTGTTATAAAATATCAAACTACGGGTAACTTGAGCTGAATTTATACAACGTGACAGTAAGATAACAAATCAAAACCTTACAAGATCGACCCCAATCCATTCATACACTGCCCTCTACTGGAGAGAGTAGTTCACACACACATCTCTTCTGCACGTAAACAGAAGGTAGTGGTTTACTTTCAACAGTTCTTTCCGTGGCTGCTGTATCGTGATCTACAATGGAGCTCTTTCATTCATCAAGGCATAACGAGGAAAAAGGGAAAAGCCTTAAAAACCTACCCATTATATGAAAATGTAATGTGAAAGTCTAATTACCTTGTCCGTTCCCTGCTTTAAAGGTGCAGTGTGTAGATTCTAGGTTGTGAATTGCAACCAACAGCTTGCTGAGAGCAATGAGATTTATTTTCGAAGGTAAATTATGAATTATATTTACTTAATTCAATAAATCGATGTTATTGCTAACGTTAATGTTCTTGTTTCATCATTGTGTCAGTGTTTTATTCACATGAACAATAAAGTTACGAAACGCGCTCTGTAGAGCAGTTTGTCCGTTTAGGGCTACTGTACAAACATGGCGACTTCCGTGTAAGGGAAGATAAAAATTGCTCAATCTAAGGTAATAAATATATAATGAATCATTAAGTTAGGTCTTTATACACAATTGAAAACATAGTTATGTATATTTAAATTGCATTTCTGTAAATAGATTGTTGTAAATATTACACATTGTACCTTTAATTGCTCATATTTGGTGCTCAAGAAACATTATTATCAGTGTTCAAAAAAGTTGTGCTGCTTAATAGTTTTGTGGATATGATACATGATACATTACCAATCAAAAGTTTCGATTAATCTCAGATTTAGCAAGGATGCATTAAACTGATTAACGTGGTGTAAAACCATTTATAATGTTACTGAAAATTTCTATGGCAGATGATTACTTTTTAACTTTATTTTCATCAAATGAATCACGAAAAAATCAATTTGTACAGAAAAAAAAAACTTATTCACAAGAGCCATTTTACATAATTGAGAACTATACTAATAATTGAAAATAATTAAGCAGCAAATCAGCATATTAGAATGATTTCTGATCAGTAATGATAATGTCATAAAAAACAGTAATGTCTGTAATAGTATTTAATAACTGTTCTTGCTGCATTTAAAAAAAATCTTGTCCAAACTTTATATAGTATTATAAAAAATGCATGCCTTTTAAAGAAATGTATTAACTCCCATGATAATATCCCATCATGACATCAATCATACAAAAAACAAACAAAATAAATTGTTCTAATGTCTCAATGTTGAGTTAATGATGCTTTTTGTGATGTTTTGTAGAAAGATTTCTGCTTGACAAACCATAAAGATTTTATTACATTAGTGAAAGCCATTTGGAAACATTTAAGCTTCGATCATTTTAATGAGTCACTAAACACGTTGCGCAAATGAACTGCCATTAAGGGTTTCCAAAACATAAAGCGAAAGTTCAGCTTTGCAAAAAAAACAGATTTACAGCTCTGTGCTTCCAAAAACGAAAAACGTCATCCACTTGAAGAATTTAGAGTCCAAAAAGCATAATTGTGTACAAGTCAAGTTAGTTATCCGACCCTCAGCGGCGGAGCCACCAACACGACTCCATCGCCTCGAACGAACAGCATGGGGATGTTACGCTTCGTCGACTGCAAAACACACGTGATACGCAGGTCAACAACACTTGATTCATTTGGAATTTTGTTGGACTTGCTATTTATCACCAATATTAAACTAATGACAATTCAAATTTTCGGAACAGGCTGAAACAGAATATGGGTGATGTTTACAACAGACTGATGCAAAACCAATTAGGATTTGTCGCTTGCGTTAAAATTTAAAATCGCAATTGCAGTTACCTTGTAAATCTCCTCATACGTCTCTTCATCGATTTCCACAGTCGTCACGGTCTCTTCGACATCTCCGAGGATCATGTTTAAGTGCTGGTCATAGGCCTATTGCGGAATAATAATAATAATAATAATAATAAAAACTAATAAATATTCACTGCTGTTTAAAAGAAGAAGTCTCTTCTGTTCATCATGGTTGTTTCTTTGATCAGAAATACAGAAAAAAAAAATAATATTGTACAATATTATTACCATTTTAAATACGTTTTGTATTTTAATACATTTTAAAACGTAATTAGTTCTTGATACATAAAGGTGCATTTTCAGCATCATTGCTCCAGTCTTCAGTGTCACATGATCTTCAGAAATCAGAATAATATGATGATTTATTATCAGTGTTGGAAAGAGTTGTGCTGCTTAATATGTTTTTTATAACCTGTGATACTTTTTCAGGATTTTTAAAAAAATTTTATCACTTTTTATAAATTTAACATCTTTGCTGAATAAAAGCATTTATTCCTTTCAAAAATAAAATTAAAATAAAAAAATACTGAGCCCAAACTTTTGAATGGTAGTGTATTTTGAATAAATGCTGTTCTTTTAGACTTATCAAAGAATCCTGAAAAATTTATCACCGTTTCCAAAAAAATATTAAGCAGCAAATTTATGAAATTCATGAAAACTATACACACAATATTATATTATATTATATATATATGAAACAATTAAAATGACAAAAAAAAATGAACTGAAAAATAAACAATATGTAAAACTATAATAATATCACATTGAAATTAAAAAAGCCCAATTTCATTAAATCAGAAGATTATCTTTTGTTAACACTGTGTTGTTCTGAATGAGATCTGATCATCAGACGGGCTGCTGAATGAATCAGTGAGTGAGAAAGAGTGAGAGAGAGTGAGAGTGAGAGTGAGAGTGAGAGAGAGTGAGAGAGAGTGAGAGAGAGTGAGAGAGAGTGAGAGAGAGTGAGAGAGAGAGAGTGAGAGAGAAAGAGAGAGAGTGAGAGAGAAAGAGAGAGAGTGAGAGAGAAAGAGAGAGAGTGAGAGAGAAAGAGAGAGAGTGAGAGTGAGAGAGAGAGTGAGAGAGAGAGAGAAAGAGAGAGAGAAAGAGAGAGAGAGTGAGAGAGAGAGAGAGAGAGAGAGAGAGAGAGTGAGTGAGAGAGAGAGTGAGAGAGAGAGTGAAAGTGTGAAAGAGAGAAAATGAATTTGATCTCCAAACCAAACTCCAGTGTTATTCGGCCCTGAATAGAACCACAAAATTGGATTAACCACTAAAATTATTTATCAATCAAGAAAGACAAATCCTTTCAAAATATTGACTCCGTGATCATGATTTGGAAATAGAGATCGGTAGACATAAAAAATCCTGGCTGGCGAGAGAAGAGAGGCAAACACTGTGAGCTGAATCAAACAGAGGATGAGAAACACAAATACAGCACTACAAGAGAAACATTCTTCCCACAGTTTGAAGCTTTGAATCCTTCATTCTTGTCTCTAAATGACTCAGAGAAACTACTCTATATACTTGGAGAGAATGAGACGGCAGTCACAATAGCTGCTAAATATTTATACACCATACGAAATTGATAACTGATTGTATTCAACTGATTTATTTGATATTCTTAATTGTATATAATATAGGGATGCACCGAATATTCGGCCACCGAAAATTTTCGGCCGAAAATGGCATTTTCGGTTTTCGGCCGATAGACTTTAATCACCGAAACAACACGGCCGAAATGTTGTGATGACGCAAACAGAAACCGCGACCTGCACGTGCACCTGCACAGCGCAGACCACGAGCTCCCCGCGACATTCACTTCACACCAGTGAGAACATTCTCTCTCTTCTTTTTCCTGTATTCGCAGCACTAAAGCGTCTCCTAACAAAGACATTAAGACAGACCACGAAGTGAAAACAAAGAAAAGTAGAGTCTGTTAGCACACGTCTCACTGAGATCTTTTCGGATCCTCTGCACTTCATCGCGAATGTGCTTGATCCGCGTTATAAAGACCATTACTTGGATGCGGAAATAAGGCAGCGCGCACGAGAAATGATCCAGGCCCCGCTGGATGCGGAGAACCCGCGTGGAGACGGAGAAGCGCCAAGCGCAGGAGACTGATCAGAGCGCAGAAAAAAAGACTCATGTCTGCACCAGATGAGGGACATACACCCTCGGTGTCTGATATGTTGAGTGAAATTCTGCAAGAAAGTGCCTCAAATAATAATAATACGTTGGCTGTTTTGTTCTTGGGCTACTATATATGTGACATATACATATATATACATATATATATATATATATATTATACACACACACACACACACACACACACACATACATAATATCAGATTGTAGCCATTTTTCTGCTAGATTTTCTGCTAGATTTCTGCTTTAATTTGATAAAAATGTTTATTTATGCCCTGGCCCTATTTAAATACACTCTCTCAAATATTTCTCAAATGTCAGGTAGATGACAAGCTCAACTGCTTAACAGCTAGATGGTTATCTGTCTGAAGTCCCCATCCCCAGAAGTGATAACCCTCTTGCCTATACTGGAGAAGTACTGCACTTTCTAGTCCTACAGAGAAAAAAATTCAAATGCACTTCACCTAAATGCACTTTGTTTTTATGAGAGAACAGTTCATTTTAAAACCTTTCTGCAGGCCAGTAGGCCTGTACATTATTATTTAATATACACATGAGTGGGATACATTTTTAGTTTGAATTTTATTTTAATACTGTGCATTGTTGCAATGTGCTTAATAAATATTTGCATAATTTGTAATTATGTATTTTTATGTTTTTTTTTTTATTATTTATGTAATTGTAATTATCTTTGAAACTTTAATATTAATTTATACAATTGCAATGTCTTTACTAAAGTTAGTACACGGTCATAGCAATAAATGCAATGGTATTAATAATTGGCATAATTTCTTTCGGTGTTTCGGCCTTGGTTTCGGCCAAGAATTTTCATTTCGGTGCATCCCTAATATAATATATATAATTATTAATGTTATAAATATTATCTGCTGTTATTTTTATTGTATTGATCTATTTTTCTCTCATTCATTACTCATTATTGTCTCCTTTTACTTAGATTATTTAACCATTTTATTCTGTATTTAAATGCTTTGGCAATACTGTAACTCAAATGTCATGCCAATAAACCAACTTAGAGAGTGATAGAGTGAGTGAGCGAGAGTGAGAGAGCGAGTGAGCGAGAGTGAGAGAGCGAGTAAGCGAGAGTGAGAGAGTGAATGAGCGAGAGTGAAAGTGAGCGAGTGTGAGTGAGCGAGAGTGATAGAGTGAGTGAGCGAGAGTGAGAGAGCGAGTGAGCGAGAGTGAAAGTGAGTGAGCGAGAGTGAGAGAGCGAGTGAGCGAGAGTGAGAGTGAGTGAGCGAGAGTGAGAGAGCGAGTGAGCGAGAGAGAGAGCGAGAGAGCGAGAGCGAGTGAGCGAGAGAGCGAGAGCGAGTGAGCGAGAGAGCGATAGTGAGAGAGCGAATGAGCGAGAGTGAAAGTGAGCGAGAGTGAGTGAGCGAGAGTGAGTGAGCGAGAGTGAGTGAGCGAGAGTGAGAGTGAGTGAGCAAGAGTGAGAGAGCGAGTGTGATAGAGCGAATGAGCGAGAGTGATAGAGCGAATGAGCGAGAGCGATAGAGCGAATGAGCGAGAGCGATAGAGCGAATGAGCGAGAGCGCGAATGAGCGAGAGCGATAGAGCGAATGAGCGAGAGTGAGTGAGCGAGTGAGAGTGAGCGAGAGTGATAGAGCGAATGAGCGAGAGCGATAGAGCGAATGAGCGAGAGCGATAGAGCGAATGAGCGAGAGCGAGTGAGCGAGAGTGAGAGAGCGAATGAGCGAGAGTGAGAGAGCGAATGAGCGAGAGTGAGAGAGCGAGTGAGCGAGAGTGAGAGAGCGAGTGAGCGAGCGAGAGTGAAAGTGAGCGAGAGTGAAAGTGAGCGAGAGTGAAAGTGAGCGAGAGTGATAGAGTGAGTGAGCAAGAGTGAGAGAGCGAGTGTGATAGAGCGAATGAGCGAGAGTGATAGAGCGAATGAGCGAGAGCGATAGAGCGAATGAGCGAGAGCGATAGAGCGAATGAGCGAGAGCGATAGAGCGAATGAGCGAGAGTGAGTGAGCGAGTGAGAGTGGGCGAGAGTGATAGAGCGAATGAGCGAGAGTGATAGAGCGAATGAGCGAGAGCGATAGAGCAAATGAGCGAGAGCGATAGAGCAAATGAGCGAGAGCGATAGAGCAAATGAGCGAGAGCGATAGCGATAGAGCGAATGAGCGAGAGCGATAGAGCGAATGAGCGAGAGTGAGTGAGTGAATGAGCGAGAGCGACAGAGCGAATGAGCGAGAGCGATAGAGCGAATGAGCGAGAGTGAGTGAGTGAATGAGCGAGAGCGACAGAGCGAATGAGCGAGAGCGATAGAGCGAATGAGCGAGAGTGAGAGAGCGAGAGTGAGAGAGCGAATGAGCGAATGAGCGAGAGGGAAAGTGAGCGAGAGTGATAGAGTGAGTGAGCAAGAGTGAGAGAGTGAGTGAGCAAGAGTGAGAGAGCGAGTGTGATAGAGCGAATGAGCGAGTGATAGAGCGAATGAGCGAGAGTGATAGAGCGAATGAGCGAGAGTGATAGAGCGAATGAGCGAGAGCGATAGAGCGAATGAGCGAGAGCGATAGAGCGAATGAGCGAGAGCGATAGAGCGAATGAGCGAGAGCGACAGAGCGAATGAGCGAATGAGCGAGAGCGATAGAGCGAATGAGCGAGAGTGAGTGAGTGAATGAGCGAGAGCGACAGAGCGAATGAGCGAGAGCGATAGAGCGAATGAGCGAGAGCGATAGAGCGAATGAGCGAGAGTGAGTGAGTGAATGAGCGAGAGCGACAGAGCGAATGAGCGAGAGCGATAGAGCGAATGAGCGAGAGTGAGAGAGCGAGAGTGAGAGAGCGAATGAGCGAGAGTGAGAGAGCGAATGAGCGAGAGGGAAAGTGAGCGAGAGTGAGTGAGCGAGAGTGATAGAGTGAGTGAGCAAGAGTGAGAGAGCGAGTGTGATAGAGCGAATGAGCGAGAGTGATAGAGCGAATGAGCGAGAGTGATAGAGCGAATGAGCGAGAGTGATAGAGCGAATGAGCGAGAGCGATAGAGCGAATGAGCGAGAGCGATAGAGCGAATGAGCGAGAGCGATAGAGCGAATGAGCGAGAGCGATAGAGCGAATGAGCGAGAGCGATAGAGCGAATGAGCGAGAGCGATAGAGCGAATGAGCGAGAGAGCGAGTGAGCGAGAGTGAGAGAGCGAGTGAGCGAGAGTGAGAGAGCGAATGAGCGAGAGTGAGAGAGCGAGTGAGCGAGAGTGAGAGAGCGAGTGAGCGAGAGTGAGAGAGCGAGTGAGCGAGAGTGAAAGTGAGCGAGAGTGAGTGAGCGAGAGTGATAGAGTGAGTGAGCAAGAGTGAGAGAGCGAGTGTGATAGAGCGAATGAGCGAGAGTGATAGAGCGAATGAGCGAGAGCGATAGAGCGAATGAGCGAGAGCGATAGAGCGAATGAGCGAGAGCGATAGAGCGAATGAGCGAGAGCGATAGAGCGAATGAGCGAGAGCGATAGAGCGAATGAGCGAGAGTGAGTGAGCGAGTGAGAGTGGGCGAGAGTGATAGAGCGAATGAGCGAGAGTGATAGAGCGAATGAGCGAGAGCGATAGAGCAAATGAGCGAGAGCGATAGAGCGAATGAGCGAGAGTGGGCGAGAGTGATAGAGCAAATGAGCGAGAGTGATAGAGCGAATGAGCGAGAGCGATAGAGCAAATGAGCGAGAGCGATAGCGATAGAGCGAATGAGCGAGAGCGATAGAGCGAATGAGCGAGAGCGATAGAGCAAATGAGCGAGAGCGATAGAGCGAATGAGCGAGAGTGAGTGAGTGAATGAGCGAGAGCGACAGAGCGAATGAGCGAGAGCGATAGAGCGAATGAGCGAGAGTGAGTGAGTGAATGAGCGAGAGCGACAGAGCGAATGAGCGAGAGCGATAGAGCGAATGAGCGAGAGTGATAGAGCGAATGAGCGAGAGTGAGAGAGCGAGAGTGAGAGAGCGAATGAGCGAGAGTGAGAGAGCGAATGAGCGAGAGTGAGAGAGCGAATGAGCGAGAGTGAAAGTGAGCGAGAGTGATAGAGTGAGTGAGACAAGAGTGAGAGAGCGAGAGTGATAGAGCGAATGAGCGAGAGTGATAGAGCGAATGAGCGAGAGTGATAGAGCGAATGAGCGAGAGCGATAGAGCGAATGAGCGAGAGCGATAGAGCGAATGAGCGAGAGCGATAGAGCGAATGAGCGAGAGTGAGTGAGCGAGAGTGAGTGAATGAGAGTTATGAGAGTGAGTGACTGTAATTGAGCCCATTGCCCTCTATAGCAGTGAGGTGTGGGGTCCACTGACAAATCCAAACCAAGATCTCACCAAATGAGAAAAAAATGAGACCCTGCGTGCATAAATACAACAAAAAACACATGCAGGGCAGAATTGGGCAAATATCCTCTAATCTTAAAGATACAAAGAAAAGGCAATTAAATTCTGGAAATATCCGAAACTCAGTGGCCCCAATCATATCATTATAAAGCCCTGCAATAGCAAGAGAAGAGCAAAGAAAGTCTCTCACGTGCAGTCTGCCGCGCAGTTCTCTGTCGTTCCTCATCTTGACGTAGATCCGCTCATCCAGACTCAGCCGGATCAGATCCAGAGGCTCTTCTACTGTGTTGCTGGTTTGTTGCTGCAAAATACGTATTATGTTCCAGTAAAACTGATGAAATTATCCATATGAACAACAAGAGCTGCTGGTTATAAACTGCCTCGACATTCTCGTGTGTTCAGTGAGACATACATAAAAACGCCCGACGTGTCTGAGCTCCGCGGTTATCAAGCTAATAAAGATATACACTCGCTTATAGAAAACTAAACAGCATAACGTACCTGCTCCGCGTCGTCCGCCATCTTTCAAAGTTACCCGAAATGCTTTTCGCTTGTCTCCCAGAGATCATTGGCCGGGAAGTGTTTCCTGTCAGACCGAGCTGTTCCTCCAGGGGGCGCTGGATGGCCCGAAAACACGAGGACACATTTGTACAGGACACATTTGTAAACAAAACAAAGTGTGATATTTCACATCTATAAATTTCAAGGACCGTGTAACTGATATATAAATGAAAATCAATCTTTCTAGAAACTTATCCTTAAAAATCTTTAACGTCCTTGTTCAGTATCACAAACGTCGTTGATTGGTCCATTCCCGCCAGCGGTGAGAAAAGTAACGCTTTGACGCAATACGTTTTCATGTCTAATCGCAAAGGCTCTTGGAATAATGTGCACTGATGTGGCTTGCTAACTCGTTAAATAAAAGGTAAAAAAAAAAAAAGCATACCAACAAGGCCATGCACAGAAATGTAAGGTGTAGTGACTGAAATCACTACCTGAGAGAGGGGCAATTATTACTCAACCGTAGCCTATATAAATATATGTATGTATGTGGGCTAATTTGTTTGTGTATATATACAGATGCTGGTCATAAAATTAGAATATCATCAAAAAGTGAAACTTGTATATTATATTCATTCATTATACACAGACTGATATATTTCAAATGTTTATTTCTTTTCATTTTGATGATTATAACTATGGAATGATATTCCGGACTTTATTCAAAATGAATTGCAAATTGTATTTGCAATTACGTTTTCAATTTGTGGACACATAAAGTGTGACATAATCCAAACGCAAATGCAAATCGCGCATTATCGTTTGCATTTTCGTTTAAGTGAACGCACAGTGTCTGCAAAATGTAAAATGGAAATGCAAAGTCCGTTTGCAATTGTGTTTCCCATACGAGCTATGAGCCTGTCATATTTAAATAATTAATTTAATATTAATTACCACATTTGCCTTTTCACTCTCTGCACTGTGCATGTAAACTGCCAAAACTCGCAATTCCTTTTGCATTTGAATTTCCAACGTCTACACTGAAACCTGTCAATCAAGTGACAGGGGTGGGGCCATTTTATTGGGCGTGTTTGCATTGGGAAGTGACGTCACTCACAGTCGATGGTAATAAAAGAGGCAATTGATATAATATTTAGTTTCGTTTGTAACCACTGTATATACATATTTCCCTGAGCTAAGTACATTTCTGTTGCTATTATTATGTTTAAATGAAAAATGAAAGGAGGCAGTGGTATTTCATATCCTTTTTCGTTTTATTGTAAATATACAGTGAGGAAAATTGCAGTAGTCAAGGCGAGCTGACATGTTATCAAGTACGCTGCTGTTTGGCGAATTACCGGACCTGCGTCCTCGCAGACATCACACTCCCGAGTCGAATGCACAAAGTCTGAACTACTGAGGATGCAAGTCCGAAATCAGCATACTTTGTATTGAGAAACCTACGCAGACCTACGTCACCAGTCTATTTGCCTAATCTTCCCGGTGTTACGGTTTAACTAGTTACCGTGTTATCTGGTGACCAACTTCCTGGTTCAGGTCCCCGCTGCAGATGTGCTGGAACAACGGCAGCAGATTCGGTGATTCTGAAAGCACAAACTAATGCGATATTAAGTGTTTAATAAACGCAGACTTGCTCATTGCATGATTCAGATATTCTTGTAAAGATTACAAGTTATTAGTATGATCGCCCGTTTCGTGGCTAAAGTAAGTAGGATAAACAAAAAAAAAAAAAAGTACGTCTGTGTTGCTAAAAGACGGTGCGCCGCGAGACGACAGTCACGAACCACTAAGCTACCGATCTACACTGAATCAGCTCCAGATCTCTAGATTCAAGACAGGACTCTCGGCGTCACATCGTGCAGCTGCTGAATCAAGGAGATGTGACCGTATTTACCTATTATGAAAATAAACCATAGCAGAACCCTGACTACATTTTATGGTTCATGATGTTAAAGAACATTTAATAACGTCTCAGAGAACTGTACATTTGTGGCTACTGTGGTTTAATTATAAACACTATCGTTAACTCATATTTACCATACACTGAAAATAATGACTTTGTGGTATGGTAAAATCTATTACATTAATTAATGTAATTTATACATTGTAAAATCAAGATTAAGTTGGAACTATAATATCTTAAGTAAAAATGACACTATTTATTCATGTAATAACATAACTGAGAAGAAAGAGTAAATTGTATTATATATTTACAAGAACTATTTAATGTTTTATGGTCACAGCACATTCACCTGAAAATACTAAGTAAATTTTAATCTGAAAAGCAAAGTGCGTTTGAATCCGCGTGCTTTTTTTTTCTTTTTTAAACAAGATCCGTCTGGCAGTGGCAGAGATGGTTGGTTTGGGCGGTCACTTTTGGCTGACTTATTTTCGGTAAGTTTTGACTTTTCTATTTTAGATTTGTGATAACAACTATGTGTTCATTTTGATTATTGCATAGACGTTACGGTTCAAAATTATCTGAACGTGAGTTTTAATCACAATAAGGTTAACGTCGCAGTCATTAATGTGCTGACTGCCTGTGTGTGTCCTATCTAATGTTAGCCTTATTTAAAAGTGTCTAACGTTTAAGTTAGTAGTTTTATATTCACTGAAAATTTTGCAGCAATTAATTTATCAAAGTCTGCAACAAAGAAGGAACGTTTGGAAAAATGCAGTACCAGATGGCAGGTGAACTTGGATACCTATTACGTTAAACATTGATGTGTAGCAGCAAGTGCTTGTATGAATTCAGCCATTTTATTTTAGTAAGCTAGCGGTATGAAGGTCCGGTCACCTTTTTAATCAAAATAAAATGTAATGTTTTTAAAACCTAACGTTAGTCAACAGCCTTTCACGGCTTAAGTGAGGGAGGATTTGGGCTAAAGGTTAGCCCAAAGTTAGCATCAGTAGCTTCATCCCTGTGCATCTCAGTCTAGGAGATGAAGCAAAAACCGTTAACTTTGAACGCAATGGGCGGCAAGCCTCTCCGCCTCGTTGCCATGCCAATTCATTGTCAGGCACAAACTTGTAACAAGTTCAATGCTGTATTAAAATGAATTAAAACACAATGTAAAAGAGATCTCAATGCCTCAATTTGTTTCTCTCAACAGGTAAAAGAACAGTACAGGAGTGCGTTGCGATATCTATCTGGTCTGACACGGCAAAATTCTCATACAGGCAAGTAGAAATCTTTGTAATAATACTATAATATTGCTGCTCTTATTTCACAAACTTACACACCAGGGAATCTTTTCAAAAAACGTCTAACAAATAGATAGAAATGTGACAATATATATATAATTTTATTTTTAAAAACTTAAATTTAACTTGTTAAAATCTGCAGAATACTGCACACAGACAAACTGCATGCAGGTATATATGCAGAACAGCTCCTCCTGCTTGTAATTCACACAGTATTGACACATTATCAATCTGTTCACAGTACCAAAGCAGAGAAAGAAGAGCTATTTGAAGATTGCCCGGTAAAGCATGATTTTTTTTGTCATAAAAATCATTTTTAAGCGCAAGTGAAAAAGTAAGACACAAACATGAAAATTTTCCACTCAGCAATGGTCCAAATTATGTGCAGTCACAATTTAAATGTAGTCTGGATATTACAAAGGGTTTCCTGGCACTGTAAAGGTGCAGAGTCACACAATGTATGGTTTCGAACAACATTCATTTTATGGGTACAATCTGTGAATTGCATCTGTCTTGCGCAATGTTCTACTAATTTTTTTACTTATGTTGAATCAAGGTAGAACACATTATACTGAATTTAACAATGTGAGTTATGTTAAGTAATTTTTAGCAAGCATGTTCGTTCTGCATTGATAATGAATCTCTTTTGTATTTGTTTCTCAATAGAATTGTTCTTTTTTTTTTATAAACTGTATGCAGGAGGACACTCGCAGTGATGCCGCTGAACATATCCTTAAGATACTGGTCATCCATGGTGCTGATAAAGAGGATTTAATGTGTTACGGTTTTAAGAGCATAAAGAGCACTTAGTGTCGGTGTGAATGCTGTAATTGCATTAAAGGGTTAGTTCACCCAAAAATGTAAATTATTTCATTAATGACTCACCCTCATGTCGTTCCAAACCAGTAAGACCTCCGTTTATCTTCTGAACACAGTTTAAGATATTTTAGATTTAGTCCGAGAGCTCTCAGTCCCTCCATTGAAAATGTATGTACGGTATACTGTCCATGTCCAGAAAGGTAAGAAAAACATCAAAGTAGTCCATGTGACATCAGAAGGTCGGTTAGAATTTGTTGAAGCATCGAAAATACATTTTGGTCCAAAAATAGCCCAAACTACGACTTTATTCATCATTGTCTTCTCTTCCGTGTCTGTTGTGAGAGAGTTCAAAACAAAGCAGGTTGTGAAATCCGGTTTGCAAACGAATCATTCGATTTAACCGATTCTTTTTGAACCAGTTCACCAAATCGAACTGAATTGTTTTAAACGGTTCGCGTCTCCAATACGCATTAATCCACAAATGACTTAAACTTGTTAACTTTTTTAATGTGGCTGAGACTCCCTCTGAGTTCAAACAAACCAATATCCCGGAGTAATTTATTTACTCAAACAGTACACTGACTGAACTGCTGTGAAGAGAGAACTGAAGATGAACACCGAGCCAAGCCAGATAACGAACAAAAAAATTAACTAATTGGTTTTCAGATCACCAGTAGTTCTTTCGGACAGTTCGATTCAATAAACTGGTTGAAGAAAACAGTTCACCGGTTCTTTTGCGCTCGACGTAATGACTTCATTGGCGATGATTGCCCTTGATTCAAGCCTTCGGTTTACCCGAAAAAGTTAACAGCTTAAGTCGTTTGTGGATTAATGACATTGGAGACGCAAACCATTTAAAATGATTCAGTTCGATTTAGTGAACTGGTTCAAAAAGATCCGGTTACATCGAATGATTCGTTCGCGAACCGGATATCACAAACTGTTGTGTTTTGAACTCTCTCACAACAGACCTGGAAGAGAAGACAATGATGAATAAAGTTGTAGTTTTTGCTATTTTTGGACTAAAATTTATTTTCGATGCTTCAACAAATTCTAACTGACCCTCTGATGTCACATGAACTACTTATACCGTACACACAGTTTCAATGGAGGGACTGAGAGCTCTCGGACTAAATTTAAAATATATTAAACCGTGTTCCAAAGATAAATGAAGGTCTTACTGGTTTGAAACGACATGAGGGTGAGTTATTAATGACATAATTTAAATTTTTGGGTGAACTAACCCTTTAAGTGAATTGTAAGATTCTAATTGGGTATTTGAGAAAATATAATCCCAGATATGTGTTGGATGGAGTAAAATGGATTTTCCTTTTCTTTAGGGGAAATTGTTGGTTAATTCTACAGTTATTGTAAATGATCCGAGAGGTTACTGAATGTACCTTAACTACTTATCATTTGATGTGAATATGTGAATGTTGACATAATAAACTGTTTAACTTTATTGTATTTTAGGGATGTCCCGATCAGGTTTTTTTGTCCTCGAGTCCGAGTCATTTGATTTTGAGTATCTGCCGATACCGAGTCCCGATCCGATACTTCTATAATACATAAAAAAAGAATAAAGAAGAGCAAAAAAACAGATCCAGGATGTTCAAAAAATTACATTTTGAAATATATTCAAATATAAAGCAGCTATTTTAAATAGGCTAGTAAAAATATTTCAAAATCTTACTGTTTTTCTGTACTTTGGATCAAATAAATGCAGGCTTGGTGAATAGAAGGGACTTTAAAAAAAAAAAAAAAAAAACCTTAACAAGCTTACTGTTCAAAAACTTCTGACTGGTAGTATAGGCAACTTTATTTTTTCTCTAATTTCTAGCTTTTAATTGGCTTAGAAATCTATAAATGCTGGACAATAACAAATAATAATGATTTGTTTATATACTACAAACACTGTTTATCACATAATAATGCAGAATAGTTTCTATACTGTAATAAATACTATGTCAATCAGCACTGCATTGTTCATACTTTATTTATCACCTGCTGGAGATGACTTGAAGAACAATTTATTGTCGTGATCGTATATTAATGTCTTCATGTTTGCATAAGTTTCTGTTTTCCTGTGCGCACCACAGCATAACTGGATGCTTTTGTCCATAATAGGAATATCCTGATATCAGCGCGAGAGCGCGCTCCGGCTTCGAGTATGAATGAAACACACACTGCATGAGAGTTTAGCGCTCTGTGATGTTCATCTCGCTGTATCCTGGGTACGAATAAAATATCAGGTCATGCGCAAACTATCATGTCTCTTTGAGTTTGAATCTATATTTATTCACACCAGCTCTTGAAATCAAAGTGATGTCATGCCGCACGCGTTGCTGTTCCTGTGTGGAGTCAAAAGGGTCTAACTCTGTGCCACCCCATAACAAAAGATGTGTTTAAAATTAATGAGAATATATATATATCCGAGTCCTGATCGGGAGGTACCGTCCGATTCCGATCTAGTCTGAAACCACGCGATCGGGCCCGATTTCCGATCACGTGATCGGATCTGGACATCCCTATTGTATTTATTTGTGATTTGTGAGAAAAGTATTTGATGCAGAGAAAATTATTACATTTATTTGGTAACACTTAAAAAAAAGAAGCAAAATTTACATAATAATGGTGAGTAATATAAATTCATTAAACTAAGTAATTCAAAATGTGAAATGGACAGACATTCTAAAATCTACTTAATAAATTCATAACAGTAAATATAACAGATTTATAAAAATTACTTGATATTTTCACATTTAAAAATTTACTTAATTATTTTTAATAAATACAACCTGCTAAGTTAAATATAATTAAGTAACATTTACTTAATGTATTCACAAATGTTATATTTAGAGTTAAGTACATTTCACTTGATACTGGCAAGTAAGTTGTACTTGATTTTACAGCAGTAAAATTTACTTAGAAAAATTGAGTGCAAATTGTTACAATGGTTTTATCAAGTAAATCCTATAAGTTGTTTTTATCAGTGTAGTAAAAACATGGTACATTGTAGTATGATCGAAGATACAAAACTTCTACTAGAACAGACTTGTATATGTGCATTCCCAGAAGAGATGAGAAATGGATTCGTATTCAGCACCACAAAAAGAACATAAAGTGTCAATATCAGGAAAAATCTTTTAAGTAAAGCTTCACAGGATAGAAAAAATGAAGTAATTTGTAAGACCCATCCTTAACCTTATTGGTTATTAAGTATTTAGATGACAAAGTCCACACTAATTAATTAATTATGTATTACCATCGACTGTGAGTGACGTCACTTCCCAATGCAAACACGCCCAATAAAATGGCCCCACCCCTGTCACTTGATTGACAGGTTTCAGTGTAGACGTTGGAAATTCAAATGCAAAAGGAATTGCGATTCCATTTGAGTTTTGGCAGTTTACATGCACAGTGCAGAGAGAGTGAAAAGGCAAATGTGGTAATTAATATTGCTATTTAAATATGACAGGCTCATAGCACATAAGATTAGGGAAACGCAATTGCAAACAGACTTTGCATTTCCATTTTAAATTTGGCAGACACTGTGCGTTCGCTTAAAGGAAATGCAAACGGTAATGCGCGATTTGCATTTGCGTTTGGATTATGTCACACTTTATGCGTCCACAAATTGAAAATGCAATTGCAAATACAATTTGCAATTCCTTTTGAATAATGTCCGGAATATCATTCCATATATAACTGACAAATAAGGACAATCCCAAATTCAGTATCTCAGAAAATTAGAATATTGTAAAAAGGTTCAATATTGAAGACACCTGGTGCCACACTCTAATCAGCTAATTAACTCAAAATACCTGCAAAGGCATTTAAATGATCTCTCAGTCGAGTTCTAATTTCTAAATACAATCAACCATTTGACACCCTATGCATTGATAAATGCATTAATAGAGAGGCGAAGGGAAGGAAAAGATGTGGTAGAAAAAAAGTGTACAAGCAATAGGGATTGTGAAACAAAACCCATTCAAAAATGTGGGGGAGATTCACAAAGATTGGACTGCAGCTGGAGTCAGTGCTTCAAGAACCACTACTGAAAGACGTATGCAAGACATGGGTTTCAGCTTTCGCATTCCTTGTGTCAAGCCACTCTTGTACAACAGACAGCTTCAGAAGCGTAATGACAAAAAGGACTGGACTGCTGCTGAGTGGTCCAAAGTTATATGCTCTGATGAAAGTACATTTTGTATTTCCTTTGGAAATCAGGGTCCCAGAGTCTGGAGGAAGAGAGGATAGTCACACAATCTACGTTGCTTGAGGTCCAAGGTCAACTCAGCCGTATACCTGGAAGTTTTATAGCACTTCATGCTTCCTGCTGCTGACCAACTTTACGGAGATGCAGATTTTATTTTCCAACAGGACTTGGTCCCAGCACACAGTGCCAAAGCTACCAGCACCTGGTTTAAGGACCATGGTATCCCTGTTCTTAATTGGCCAGCAAACTCGCCTGACTTCGACCCCATAGAAAATCTATGGGGTATTGTGAAGAGGAAGATGCGACATGCCAGACCCAAGAACGCAGAAGAGCTGAAGGCCACTATCAGAGCAACCTGGGCTCTCATAACACCTGAGCAGTGCCACAGACTGATCGACTCCATGCCACGCCGCATTGCTGCAGTAATTCAGGCAAAAAGGAGCCCCATATAAAGTATTGAGTGCTGTGCTGTGCATACTTTTCATTTTCATACTTTTTAGTTGGCCAAGATTTCTAAAAATTTTTCTTTCTTTGTATTGGTCTTAAAGGTGCTCTAAGCGATGCCGGGAGTCGTAACTTCTTGTTGACGTTCAAATTGTTGTCAAACAAAACGGAGGCAAGCTAGACCCTCCCTCCTCCTCATCCGTGCACTAACCCCCCAAACCCCACCCCCAAATCTTTCTTGTCGGTTATTGGCTGGAATAGTTTGTTATGTTTTGTGGTGCGGGTGAGCCCAGTTTGTTTTTCTTGTTGTTTGTGGAGCCTGTGGTGTCTAGAGAGACCCCGTTTTTTTACAGTGTGTTCAGGGGACAAGCAGCTAGCGGATAGCAAGGAGATGTTTGCTGGATGTGACAAAAAATGTTTTGGCCTAAAAAATGTGTGACATCACTTAGAGCACCTTTAAGTAATATTCTATTATCTGAGATACTGAATTTGGGATTTTCCTTAAAATTTAAATAAATAAACATTTGAAATGTGTGTAATGAATGAATATAATATAAAAGTTTAACTTTTTGAATGGAATTAGTGAAATAAATAATATTTTTGATGATATTCTAATTATATGATCAGCACCTGTATATTTCCACTGGTTAATCGACATGTGACAACATCACCAAGGGATGGGGTTCATTTGATTTTTTCCCTCTTTTCCTTGGTTTCCTTGGCAGTTAAATAGCTTGTAATGGACAGTCATCTACAGTGGTGGAGGCTGGGGGGGTTCAAGAGGGGCACCTCAGCCAATGAGGGCAGAGGAACAGTGGCTCTAGCCACCGGGCCGCCCCCCATGCACTGCCCTGATTACAAATGAGTCTTTTCATACAAAGAACCAATACAACACATAACCCAGATAGCACGGGTACATCTGCAAGATGTCTGATAAAGATCGCTTCATCTTCATCTGCTGTGTCCAAACATCTGATAGACATCTCTAAGATAAGATAAGATAAGATGTCAGTTTTACATTCATTCTTAATCTCAAACATCTTAAAGACATCTTCTAAACATCTACTTGACATCTGATAGGAAACGTCCTTTAGAAGTACTGCAGATGAGCAAACACTCTAAAAATACAATACACACAATATACAATATAAACACACAAAAAGCACAATATACAGTAAATATGCTAAACATAAATCTTATTTTTCTCAATGCACAAAACAGTTTTAATAATTTAACACATTGAGATTAAGAAAACTGTAAGAAAGTGATTTATAATAACATCAAATGGAAAATGTTTACACTGTCTCGAAAAGGTGAGACTTTGTGGTCCATTGCTCGTAACACAAGCAAGACCAGTGGAACATTTTTCTGAAGTATAAACTCTTTACATGAGGTAAAGAGGTGTTAGCCACAGGTGAGCAAAGCAGTGCAGATGTAGCTAGAGACCCAATTATATAGTTGTAGGCTAACTGAAGAAAGTTTGCCCTGATTTCAAATCTACAGTATTAAACAAAACCAAAGATTTATTTTGGGATTGTGTTGTTTGGATTTCAGCCCAGCTATACAGACATCTGTCTGAAAAAAAAAAAAATTCATCAGGCAGAAATCAAATATGTATTCAAGACACAATAATATCAGCAGTCGTTTCCGGCAAGTACCTGTAATTGTTCATTGTTCAAGCTCAAAAATCTATAAAGTAATCTATAGCTATACTATACCTTTATAAATGGCATTTAGTCAGATACAATAAGAAATGTCAGTTATGGTTAGGTGTTCTTGATTTCAGCAGCTGTTCACTTGGCTGCACTGAAAGCTTTGACATGTGTGTCAGATCCACCACAGCAAACTGAAAAAGCAACAGGAAACCAAAATGCACATGCATTGCTGTTTAAATGAACCTTCCAGATCCAGTGAAAGTCGAAGTGTTCCACTGTTGTTTGTGGACACTATGAATTCTCTTTCATAAAGTAGTTGAAACGTTCTTCAAAATGATCTTTTTTTTGTGTTCAGCAGAAGAAAGGGACGGTTTGGAAAGGCAAAATGTCTTGATCAGATCTGCTTTCTCTGTTTACCTGCACTATAAACTGAAGTTGTTTGAGTCACATTAATCAGAAGGCCAATGTGAGGGTAAAATCTGACAAATGTGTGAGATTCGTCTCAAATAACTTCACTGTATGATTCGGGGTCTTCATATTCAGCACTGTGCAACAGATTTTTACCTTTCTTCATATCTAAAAGGATGTAATGTAAAACACAAGTGACAACTCAAGTCAAGTCACTCACAAGGGATGTGTCGCCTGGTCCCATCTCTGTATTTTAGACTCCTCAATAGTGACATTATTTATGCAACAGACAATGTGTATCTTACACTGAATATTTGTATATATATACAGTATATATATTTATATATATATATATATATATATATATACAACCCGAATTCCGGAAAAGTTGGGACGTTTTTTACATTTTAATAAAATGAAAACTAAAGGAATTTCAAATCACATGAGCCAATATTTTATTCACAATAGAACATAGATAACGTAGCAAATGTTTAAACTGAGAAATTTTACACTTTTATCCACTTAATTAGCTCATTTAAAATTTAATGCCTGCTACAGGTCTCAAAAAAGTTGGCACGGGGGCAACAAATGGCTAAAAAAGCAAGCAGTTTTGAAAAGATTCAGCTGGGAGAACATCTAGTGATTAATTAAGTTAATTGATATCAGGTCTGTAACATGATTAGCTATAAAAGCTTTGTCTTAGGGAAGCAGAGTCTCTCAGAAGTAAAGATGGGAAGAGGCTCTCCAATCTGTGAAAGACTGCGTAAAAAAATTGTGGAAACTTTAAAAACAATGTTCCTCAACGTCAAATTGCAAAGGCTTTGCAAATCTCATCATCTACAGTGCATAACATCATCAAAAGATTCAGAGAAACTGGAGAAATCTCTGTGCGTAAGGGACAAGGCCGGAGACCTTTATTGGATGCCCGTGGTCTTCGGGCTCTCAGACGACACTGCATCACTCATCGGCATGATTGTGTCAATGACATTACTAAATGGGCCCAGGAATACTTTCAGAAACCACTGTCGGTAAACACAATCCGCCGTGCCATCAGCAGATGCCAACTAAAGCTCTATCATGCAAAAAGGAAGCCATATGTGAACATGGTCCAGAAGCGCCGTCGTGTCCTGTGGGCCAAGGCTCATTTAAAATGGACTATTTCAAAGTGAAATAGTGTTTTATGGTCAGACGAGTCCAAATTTGACAGTCTTGTTGGAAATCACGGATGCCGTGTCCTCCGGGCTAAAGAGGAGGGAGACCTTCCAGCATGTTATCAGCGTTCAGTTCAAAAGCCAGCATCTCTGATGGTATGGGGGTGCATAAGTGCATACGGTATGGGCAGCTTGCATGTTTTGGAAGGCTCTGTGAATGCTGAAAGGTATATAAAGGTTTTAGAGCAACATATGCTTCCCTCCAAACAACGTCTATTTCAGGGAAGGCCTTGTTTATTTCAGCAGGACAATGCAAAACCACATACTGCAGCTATAACAACAGCATGGCTTCGTCGTAGAAGAGTCCGGGTGCTAACCTGGCCTGCCTGCAGTCCAGATCTTTCACCTATAGAGAACATTTGGCGCATCATTAAACGAAAAATACGTCAAAGACGACCACAAACTCTTCAGCAGCTGGAAATCTATATAAGGCAAGAATGGGACCAAATTCCAACAGCAAAACTCCAGCAACTCATAGCCTCAATGCCCAGACGTCTTCAAACTGTTTTGAAAAGAAAAGGAGATGCTACACCATGGTAAACATGCCCCGTCCCAACTATTTTGAGACCTGTAGCAGAAATCAAAATTGAAATGTGCTCATTTTGTGCATAAAATTGTAAACTTTCTCAGTTTAAACATTTGCTATGTTATCTATGTTCTATTGTGAATAAAATATAGGCTCATGTGATTTGAAAGTCTTTTAGTTTTCATTTTATTAAAATTTAAAAAACGTCCCAACTTTTCCGGAATTCGGGTTGTATATATATATATATATATACACACACACACACACACACACACATAAAGAATCTGTAGAGGAGAATCTGCTTATTTAAATAAAAAGCAATGAACAACCTTTACATTACAGTTTATGGTCACATGTTGACCCAAATCTGTTAAAATCTCAGCAGCTCAACACCATGTGAGCATATCTATGAAATAAAACACACACAAAGCAAATTGCATTATAATTGCATCATAAAACTTAATAAATGTATTTATTAACAAAGCACATCGAATACAATTTTTCATATATAATTATGAAGTACTCAGAGAAGAAGCTGCATGAACTTCAGGATGTTAAAATACTTCGGGCATGACTTTCAAACTTCCCCACAAGAGAAAGTTACAGGAGGTTTGCTCTGACCACATGTATATTTGTTCAAAACCCAACCAATGACATATATATATATATATGTGGCCCAAGATAACAAACTCATTTGATGTTCAACTGTAGCTAAAGCCATTATATAAAATAGTCTCAGCAGTCATTTCCACACAACTTGTGTTCTACAATTTCTTTTTCAAAGCAAATGAGTATAATTAGCATGTATTGCATTTCTTCTAATGTAGTTCTGTTCATGTTTTTTTCCACCCTGTTTGTAGTCAAACAGTGTAGTATCAGCACATAGCAGCAGGTGCTAACAGGCCATGCTAACCATGCTAACAGTTTCTTGTTGCCTCCTGAAATATTTATTCAGGTTGAGGAGATTTTTTTGGCTAAGACAGTAAGTTGTTTCTTGTCATGTTAACTAGGTTATCTTAAACCACTTTGCGTTGATGATATCCGTGTCACTTCTTGTTGAGTGCAGAGGCACAGACTCAAATACAGATTTATACTTTATTGAAGTCCAAAAACAAAAACTAAACTCTACCCAATAGTGGCGATTGCAGTCACATGCAGTATAGAGCTTGTTTAATCTCTGACAGGACTGGAAACAAAGCTATGAAGGACAGAAGTGTTCAATGAATTGTTTAGCTGGTGAAACATCTGTGCCAAAAACTTTTCAGACAGAGCTGTCAGTCGAGTGACCAAAATGTGGAACAATGTGCAAAAAAAAAAAAACACTGTGCAGAAGAGACTTTAACATTTACAAAAATATTATAAACTGATAAACATTAAAATAATATTTTTAGTACATACTGTACATCGAAAATAGTTTCTGTGATTTCCAGCGGTGCATTAATTTTTATGAAACAAAATATTAGCAGAAAACTGAGTTGTGAGAATCAGCGTTATCTTTAGAAATGCTGATGGTTCATGATTAAGGATCATATGAAACTTCTTAAGAAGCTGCTTCAGCTCCAAAAACCTCAAAACCCTGTGGTTTACATGCAACTCACTGCTAAAGCAAGAGCTGTGAAAACAAGATCTCCATTCAAAACTGAGACATTTCATAACAGACAAGAGCATTATATCTACCACACAATTGTATATGCTTATTTAAATACAAAACCATTCATATAGCAGCAAACATACAGTAGACATGGTAACAAAAAAAAAGAAAAAAAAAACACCAACATGTAAAATACTCTTGTTTTGAGAGCACAACTCACAGTTAAACCACACGTCACAAAAACACACCTTTAAACTTCACAATTGCTGAGATACTCTTGTGAACACTTTCCGTTGTGACAAATAGCCCCAGTGTCCACTACATTTAGCGTTTTATTCAACATTAAACGTTTAAGAAATGTGACAAATGATCTCAGAACTGATTCTTTCTGTGACCTTAATGCATTCATACAAACATTTTAGAATACACGTCAATCTATGAGACCCCACAAATGAAAGTACAGAAATGTTAAATGAACTTTAATATATATTTGTATATTTACATTATATTTATAATGCATGTTACTTCATACTTTTTACTGGTCGGAGAAGAGAGTAGATGATCTGCTCCTGGCTAGGCCTGTTTTCTCGGGGATGCGTGGAAAAATCAACTGTAGCATACTGAAAAATTAAGATATTAGCAATTAATGTAAGGAATAATGTACAGTCAGGCATTATCAGAAAACAAATGCTCACAGCGAGATCTGGAGCCCTACATGAAGTAGAGGGCTTTTTAATGTTAGGAACAGGTTTATTTTGCAATAATCACAGAATATCTTACCAAATACTTTACTAAATGGACATTAAATATGGATTTGACTTATGACTATCTGACAAAGAGATCACCAAGTTATATGAGAGACAGGAAACTAGTGCCAGAGTTATTTTATTATCTTTAAGATACTATTGTAGCTTTTATTAATCATTTATTTTATTAATCATCATTTATTTTTAGCTAATGTTTTGTCATTTGGTTGTGTGTGTTTATTTGTGTGTTTTTTTTTAGTTTGACATATTACATCAAGTTAAATGAAAAGAAAATTGAAAATATTTTCGTGACATATTTATTTATTTCAGTTAATGTTGTAACGAAATGGTTTTAATTTTATGATTTTAGTTTTTGTTTTCTGTAATAACTCTGAATGGTGCAATGAACAACAGTCACATGTATTTTAGCGGTCATTACTTACAATTATGTGACTTCAGAATGTCACAACTGACTAATGAGTATTGCATAAAGACTCATAAGACATGTCATGTGCTGTTGTTTTAGTGCTATAATAGTGTAATAATTTAACACAATTCAGATTATTATCATATTGTTTGAAAAAGCTAATTAAGCTAATTAAAAACTATTAGTCTTACCACTGAATCGGTAGAGTACTGAGCTATTGTGGTACTTTTTTTAAATCTTCTTGCCTGAAGATATTTCTTTCCCAAACCTGAAATGAAAGTAAGTGACACATAACTATATCATAACAACATGTGACTTAAAAAAATGACAACAACAAAAAATAAGGAAGGATATTGTTCAAATGAGCACATTTAAACAGATCTAGAGGTTGCCTACTTGTAGCAAGTTCAAAGAGACATTGACCTAAACAGAGATTTTTTAGAAAAACAAACCTATTAATGCAATGATCAGAAGCACATTCAGCAGAACAGATGTGATGATGGTCAGGTTTCTCCATTCTGTCTCCTGTTGTGGAGTATCATTTGATTCCGTCTGATTTTTGTGGATGGAGTCTGTACAATGAATATATTTTTAATTCAATTATTCTTTTTCGAAAGAATAGTTTTGTATTTATATATATATAGATAGAGAAAACAACTCACCGCTAATGTAAATTTTGGTGCCGTTGCTGAATTTTTGTGGTTCACTAGTTTTCACACAATAATAAACTCCTAAATCATCAGCGGTGATATTTCTGATGAACAAACTACTGTTAGTTTTCACTGAGTATTTGAGTTTGAAGATTATGTTTTCATATTGTGCTCTTTCATATGTGCTACTAAAAGTGCGTAAGATCAACTCTGGAGGATCCGGTGATTTCTG
This sequence comes from Carassius carassius, assembly GCF_963082965.1. Classification (NCBI taxonomy): domain Eukaryota; kingdom Metazoa; phylum Chordata; class Actinopteri; order Cypriniformes; family Cyprinidae; genus Carassius; species Carassius carassius. The sequence goes on from NC_081802.1 coordinate 16,553,831, forward strand.
TCTGAACCAGTAAATCTCCTTTATATCAAGATCACAGCTTATAATCACATCAGCTCCTAAAGTTACTGCTGTGTTTGTTAGACTCTCTGTGACTTGAGACCACATGAACAGACCTATGAGAGAAAGAAAACACATTTATTAAGACATTAAATAAAAAGAAACCCCATTTACTGATTCAATATAATATGTGATAAACTCACAGATCTGAAGCTGGATGATCTTCATTGTGTGATCCAGATGAATATCTTCTATTCTGTGATCATTCAAACATCTCTTACTGTGAGCGGAAACATCACTGAGCTTTAGATGAAACCTCGACCACACGCACCAGAGGGGAAGTCAGAGATGAACACATGCTCACACAGAACTTTATTTATTCATCCCTTTTTCCATTTAATTGACATCATATGGGGGCAGAGCCAGCTGTACTTAAAAGATATCAAAATGTCCTTTGTACAACTATGAATTGTCTTTTTTTTTTTACAACAGAAAAAGAATGAAAAAAAAAATGTTTTTCACCGATAATAAAGCATAATTAAACATGTATGAATCCATTCCTACTATTTGGGTTTTTCCTCAAAAACTTTCCATGTTGCTTTTTAGAATGACAAAAACACTTGTGAAAAACACTGTTAAACTACAAGACAAACAAACAACCACACAAAGAGCCTTTTGTTTTCCAGGTATTTTAATCATCTGTAAAACACTAACTCATTTTTTGAATGGAACGATATTGCAGTGGAATCTGCACTTATCACTGAGCACATATTCAAATCAGGGGTTGTGAGAAAATCTGTCTCTTTGCTGTTTGGGGAAACCACCAGCAGGTGCTCTCAAAGAGCACCTCCACAATCTGTAATTACAGAAAAGTATGAAATTATGATGTACCATACACACTGTTGTTACTAATATAGATGGCACGCAGTATTACAAAGAATAAAGAATGCTGTTATAAATATCTAAAACTACTTTTCTTGTCAACTATAAATCCTAGAAAATTCCTTTTACCTGTCCGCTTCAACAGGATTTCATTCTGTAATGCGCACTTTTTGTAGACCTATTATTTGCCAATGCGTACAAAGACCATTATGAATGTGAATATTGTATGTGGACAATAATGCAGGTGATGGAAAAGCAACTCCACAAAACAAACTCTGCTCAGTATTACTCCCTAAGTTGTATCATGTGCTCAACAAAAGGTTTCAGTCACTGGAATTTTTTCATTCATAAATTCAGCTGCCAGTCAAATTTTATGCAGGTAATCAGTGAGAAAACCCTTCAAATTAATACAAAAATAACAACTTTAAATACATATATTGTGCTGTGCAAAAGTCTTAAGCCACTAGTATTTACACCAACAAACATGGTTTTAAGTCATTTATTTATATATTTTGCTGCAGTGTGCCAGTAACAAATATCAGTTTACATTTCCAAACATTATTTTTGCCATTAATTGTAATAATCCAGTGAGATTTTTATTTGCAAAAGGAGTCTGACAACAGCAACAGCCAGTGCCCCACAAAGAGATCTGGGGTGTATTCCAGAAAGCAGGGTTAACTTACCGTGAACTAAACCCTGAACTCTCGGCTAATTAACCCCAAACCTTGCTTACTCGAGGTATGTGGTTCAAAAAACGCATCTGGGATTAAGTTAATTCAACTCAGAGTATGTTCCTGGTTAAGACTCAAGACATTCTCAACAGAGTGACGAATCGACGAGTCACTATAGAAACGGACGCTAAGATAAAGCGCGCCAAGCTGTTTCTTTCTTCTTCTATTTGTTCATTAGTTGTTTACATGCTTAGTGCATATCGACACCTAATTGATGGCTGTGCAATCATTTTTTTTTTTTTCATTTAATCTTTAATCCTTGAGAATGTGAATTATATTGTTTGTTTTATGCTAATTATATATTAGGTCATATCAGATATGTATTTTGATTTAGAATTTAGACATTATAGAAAATGCCGATATATATATATATATATATATGCTATATTACATATTGTAATATTATATAATGTTGTGTGCTATCTGTCACGCCCACTGAAGTGAACTAACCCTGGAACAGATGTGAAGTTGAGGTTATCCACTTACTTACTCTTAAACATACCCAGGTATGTCACATAACCTGCTTTCTGGAATACCTCCCTGGGGCCTGTACCATGAAGCTGGATTAGCTGGCTAGCCAGGTAAATTTGCACCAATCCTGGGTTTTAGGTACCACATAAATTGGCTTTTAGCAGCATTTATTGCCATAGTATCTTACACTCCACGGCTAACCTGCTCCAGGGCAGGTTATGTTCTGGGTTAGAGATCTCAAACTGAAGTTGGACCAATCAGATGTGAGAGAAGTGACATGTCTGACACAAAGTCACCCCCCGAGTTTATCATGCTCCAAATTAAAGGTCACTAATGCTAAAAAAAAAAAAAGAAATAGAAGAAGTCTGGCTTTAATTATAATTACGGAGTCTGACCTTACACCCACATGGAAAAAACCTATATAAACATATATGTTTCAATATAGGTTTTGATATAGGTTTTTAATATATGTGACATATATAAAATTGGCCGTTTTCCTATATTATATGTACATATATGTACATATATGCACACATATATTTACACATATATGTACATATATATATATGTGCATACATATACCTATATAGGTACATATATGCACGTACGTATATATGTACCTATATGTTCACCTATAATAGTAAAATTAAAATCCATAGCTGCTAGGCAACATAAATAAAAGTCCAAAATGTAGAAATGTACATTATTTATTTACTCAAGATCAATCAAATAGTACAAAACAAAAAATATAGTACAAGAACAAAAATAAGACAAAAAACTGAACAGAAAAAAAAATTATCTTTATTATTCTTTGAAGGTCTGTCATGACGCGCCTCATCATACTCCTCCGCCGCCGCCTCCTCCTCCTCTTCCTCTTCCTTCCTGCACTATCCAGTGACATTTGATAGGGTGTCCGAGATTTTTATTTTTTCCTCTTTTTTTTTCGGCGCACAAATTTTTTAGCGGATAGGTGTTTTCGTCCACACGGATCTGGCGTTTTGGAAGAGTGAAACCGATGTTTTGAAACCGGGTCCCAGAGTGGATATATTTGAAAACGCCGCCTTTGCGTTTCTTCTCGACGGCGAATCTGTACATTTTCTGAAAATATGGCGTCATCAGCCCACGTCTCGCCCCTAGTCAAACACCACTACATCACGTAACAGCAACAAAAACATGAACAAACACTGAACGCTAACATTAACAAGGATTAATAAATGTATTGTTCCATGTTCGTTTGTGTACCACGCGCAGCAAATCCATGTCTTCTTCTCCGTTTTAAGTGTATCTCTGTGGCAGAATTACAGCGCCACATGCTGGTCTGTCATGTATACTACATCGGTTTCGTGTGGACGCAGATATTTCTTGAGACGAGGGAAAAAAAGAAGTAACAGGTACTTACGGTTATGGATAGAAATGTAGCGGAGTAAAGAGTACAATATTTGCCTCTCAAATGTAGTTGAGTAAAGTCATGAGTACTCCCCAAAAATGATACTCGAGTAAAGTACAGATCCCTCAAAATTATACTTAAGTACTGTACTCAAGTAAATGTACTCCGTTACTGTCCAGCTCTGTATATCATGTTAATATATTGCCATAGTTAAATTCAATAACATGCCAACTACATGTGATACCAATTTCACATGTTCACACATACATAAGTTCTTGCATAATTTTTTTTGTTAATTCCTAGTTTTTGCCTTGATAATATGAGCTAGGCATCATGTATGACAGTCAAAAATGGGATATGAGCTACAAAATGACCAGATCCTGCCATTAGCTATATAGAAGACATATCTTGTATGTATAGGGCTTACATGTGGATATGAAGAAGCAATACAGGAGACCTATATTTCCTGTATATGCACATATATGCACCTCAGTTTTGCCTATATGTGGCATATATACGCATATATGCAGCATATATGCAGTATATATACACATATATGCAGTATATATATGGCATAAATGCAGCATATATGCAGTATATATATGCATATATGCAGCATATATGCGCATATATGCAGCATATATATTATCATATATGTGCATATATGCAGCATATATGTGCATATACACTGCATATAGGTTTCATATATGTGCATATATCCACATATAGGTTCTTTCCATGTGGGCATGTTCGAGTCTCTATCACTATACATTTCCAAATGTATAAACTAAGTTAACAAGTTTCACTTGTGACTGCACTGATAGAGCAAGATTATTTATTTATTTGTCCTCCTTCATTTTTCATATGACGTTTAAATTTGTCATACTCTTCCATCACTTAACCTTTAGCAAAACCTTTAACCTTTAGTTTTGAATCTTGCTGGGTCTCTCCCGAGAAGTAAATCAAACTTGATTTGTCGTGCAAGGCTTGTGATTGGCTGTTCACCAGTGATGTCACACATTAATGTGCACATGCTCCACAAACTCAGAATCAAAGCCTGAGTTGACAAAGAAAGTTGATGAACAGCATCATGGTACCACCAAAGCCGGATTGGAGAGGTTTGGTTTTGTCAACTCAAAACTAATCCTGTAACTCTGAATTTGTTAAGCTACCATCATGGTACAGGCCCATGGTCTGATCATCATCAGTCTGTCTGGAATGAAACATGAAGAAACAGAGACAGACTTAATCCAGCTGTGCCAATGTCTCCAAGACACTTCAAGAAACCTACATGCAAAGCTACCTGAAAAACAATGCGCAAGTGCACCAAAGACAAAAGCTTTTTTAACGGATATTGTGGTCACAAATTAATAGATGTTCACTAATAAAATCTACTCATGGCATTATTTTTAATAGCATCCTCACTTTACATCATTTTTACACAAGTGCCTAAAACTTTGCACAGTACTGCAGCTTTGCAGGTTTCTTTAAGCGTTTTGGAGACATTTCCACAGTTCTTCTGGATTGAATGAAAATATAACGTTTAAAAAAGCAATTAAATAAATGATTGAGATGTAGAATAAAACCTGCAGCATCAAGTGGCATAAGCAAAGCCAGCTAGTCACGGTCACTAAATACTACCAAATGTAACAGGCACTGGAAAGAAAACTCAGATAAGGTGCAAAGCAAGTCCCAATAGAGCAGTTAGGAAAGTCATAATCTTCAGTGATTTTTTTTCTAAGCATGAGTTTCTTTGCTGTTGAGACGGTTTCTCAGGCTTTTGAGTTGGTTTCTCAGGCTTTTCTGTCAGTTTTTCAGGCTTTTCTGTAAAAAAAAAAGGTACAATTAAGAGAGAAGCAATTCTGTAAATTTATCAGTGTGTTATAGATATAAAACTTTGCTTTTACTGTGCTATGCAATTGTACCTCTGACAAAAAGCTGTATCTTCTTTTCATCATTTGACTCTACTAAAAAACAAGTGTAGTTTCCCGCATGAGTCAACTTCAGATCTTTCAGCTTAATTGAGTAGTTTCTCTTTGCATACTCTGAAGGAAAACTTTCTGTTCGATTCTTGAACATTTCTTCTTGATCTTCTGTTATGGGTTCGCCATTTATAATATCTAACACTATCCTGCTTGCGTTGAGTCGCCAAAATACATCAGTACTTTGCTGTTGATTCTCATTTATGCATGGCAAGGTGACAGTCTCTCCAACAACATGATCAAATTTATTTGCAGCATTCTGCAGAGACACTGGAGGGGAAAAAAATTACTTTACTTTAGGAATTAAACAATGATAAAAACATCAACAAAAACAAAATATCTTAACTGAGGTCTGTGACTACTAACCTATGCATGACAGGTGTAGTAAATAAACGACCCAGCATCTGCACAAGCAAAAAAGCAAAAGCAAAGTTAATATTGGCATTTGATAAACACAGGCTACTAGTGCCAACTGCATTTCTCATCTATATCCATGAACTACAAATATTACTAAAGACTAGAGATTGACCGATGTTTTGGTTTTGCCGATTAATCTGCACTGTTTGTTGATCTATTTTGTTGGCAAAAATCCATGCAATAGTTTTTTTCTTGGTAGCGTCCATTGCTGGAGTAGCTGAGAAGCTCTGCTGTCACTACTATACAGTATTAGAGCGGCCTCTAGAGGCAGAATAGATTTAAAGGAACACTCCACTTTCAATTAAACAATTGAGTTTATTGTTTTTAATCCATTCAGCTGATCTCCAGGTCTGGCGGTACCACTTTTAGCTAAGCTTTGCACAGATCTTTGAATCTGATTTTGCACAGTTAAGATTGCCTAGTTTGAGCACACCCTAATTATTCTCCCGCATCTCACACAAACAAGTTTATACCCACACATCAAGTGTTGTCCCATGCCTCACTCTGCTGCGATGGGTCCCGCGATCGTGCAGGTCTCTAATAGGAAGATGCCTCTTAAAATGTTATGATCGAGGCTCTGGACTATGAGCAATACTTGTTTTTCTAAAACAAACTATAATATATTTTCTATGAAAAAATTTTATGTCCTGACAGTGACAAATAGCTTGTTTTATCTTTATATCTTTCGTTATACGTTAAGATTTACAAGAAATATTATAACTGCTAATATGTAAAAGGAATAGTGCTGTAAAAAAAAGCACCTTATTTGTTTAAAGTGTTTGCAAACTAAATGTTATTGCACTTTTGTTCATATAGCAGTACTTTTAAATAAATTTAAAAAAAATAATAATCATTGCCCAGCACTAATATATATATATATATATATATATATATATATATATATATATATATATATATATATATATATATATATATATATATATATATATTTCTTTTTATAAAATACATTTCATACATATTATACTTTTAACTATAGGATACTTTAGTATCCCCCTGTACTCATACTTCACAAAAAGTGGTTCAATAAAGTGGAATGTTACAGGGACTGATTATTGCAGATCCTATCGTGTTGTGCTTAAATAATTTATTTATATCGGTATTGCTAAGGTTTACATATGGTGGTGTATTCTTTATGACAGCTTTGCTAAAAATATATCCAATTCCTAAAATATGAAATATACCAATATTGCCTTGATTACAGTATCACAACATATCGTATTGCAACCCCTGTATCGTATCGCCAGATTAATGCCAATACACAGCCCTAGTTTTTTTTTTTTTTTTTTTTTTACACCGAACTTCAGTTCAGCTCGATTAATCAGTTATCAGCCAGTGTTGTCTGACTTCGTTATCGATATCAGTATCGGTCAATCTGTGTAATGCAAGCGGTTAAATGTACTTGCACCTAAGCTTTGATGTTTTTTATGAAAGATTAATGTAAACACAGCCCACTATGAACACTTGTAATTTGCTTCAAACTTTTTGAACTTTATGAATTATTATGTTATGTGCAAGTGGTGTGTGTGTGTAAGGAACTGGAAGCAAGCAGAGTACAGCTGTATCTAAAGCATGCAGTGCCATCTGCTGTTAAAAACTTAACTCAGAGTCGATTCAAAAGAGAATCGCGATGCGTTCGCGAAATTGCAGAATTGATCCACTAAATGATATACCATCACACCTCTAGAGTTGGAGTGACCATACGGGCCATTTTTCCATTGTCAGCATTTCTTCATTGGGTAAAATACCCAAGTTTTGGCTGTTAGCACTGTGCAGCTAGACCGTTGTATGACATTTTTTCACGAGAGCTAATAGAGGGCAGACGGCTCCATATGTTTTCAAATTGCTCTCGCAGTACTTTGGTGTCATACAATGATCGGTGCGCAGCTTCAAGTAGAACGAATGAACAAACACGTCCACGAATTTGCATCGCTTTGATCGTTCTCAGCTTCTCACATGCCACGTTCCATGATCCATCGATTATGTAAAATACCTGCGTGTTATTGGTCAAACTAGCAAAAGTCTAACAATGAAAAACCAGCTCATCGTACAACCATAAAAAAAAATCAATTACATTCAGTCAGTGTGAGTAACTCAGTTATTGACATTAATCAACTTACCGTATTTTCCGGATTATAAGTCACACTTTTTTTCATAGTTTGGGTGGTCCTGTGACTTATAGTCAGGTGCGACTTATTTATCAAAATTAATTTGACATGAACCAAGAGAAATTAACTAAGACAAATGAACCCTCTCGCGGCTATAGACGGTAATGTTTTCTCTTGGTTCTTGGTTCTAAATAAATGCGACTTAAAGTCCAGTGCGACTTATATATGTTTTTTTCCTCATCATGACCTATTTTTGGACTGATGCGACTTATACTCAGGTGAGACTTATAGTCTGAAAAATACGGTACTAATTATTAAATCAACTTCAAATCAATCAGTTACTTATTGTGGTGTCAGATGTCATTGTGGCCTCCATCAGTTCATCTCAAATGTGATAACACTCTGTTATTAATTTTTCATTTTGGAGTCTGGGTGTGCCGACTTTTTATTCTCCCCGTTTTCAAAGTCATAGCTATTCATTGTTAAAGGGAGAAGGTGAAGTTAAATTCTTATATCTAAAAACCTACTTTTATTTTTATATTTTATAATTATATTTACTCTAACAGTTACATGATGCGTTTTTGGTCTCAAATGTTATCTTTTTATTTCTTACAGTGTGTGAATTTCTGTCATGATGGTTATTTTCCATAACACTGAATGTGGTGACAAAGGTAATAAAGAGTTGGGTATTATTAAGCCTCTTTCCGGCTCAGACTGCATTGGTCAACTAAAGGGCTGTCACGTGAAGAACGAACGACTCGAAAAACCAGAAGACTTGATAGATGAACTAATCAATTTTCTTTCTGGCTCAAACTGCATTTGTTAAGCTATGGGGCTGTCATGTGATGAACAAACAACTCAAAAAACCTGAAGATTTAAAAGATGTGAACTAATTTCAGTATAGAAACTATAGGATGTTACGCATTCGTGACTGAACGAATCACTCCCCGAGATGACTCAATCGTTCCGAGTCACATTAAAGATTTGTTCAAAATGAACAAAAATGAAAAAAAAGAATGACCCATCACTAACGTTGAGCTTGATTCAATATGAAACTCTTAAGCCGCGCTTCAACCGCAGGAACTTTACCCAGGAACTAGGGACCTTGGCCTGGTACTCGGTGTGTTTCCACCACAGGAACCAGGAACTAAATAAAGTTCCGGGTAAAAAAATGCCCTTCAGAAAGTCCCTGCTGGCAAGGTAGTACTTTTTCAAAGTTCCGGAACTTTTGGTGGCGGGACTTGGACGCTAAACATCCTGATTGGTTGAGTTCACGCAGCATTGTGATTTCCACCACCATTTATTCGGATAATTTTCAAAATATTACTGTTATTGTGTCATGAAATGTAATTTTAAAAGTATTTCAGGCGAGAATGTAGATGTTTAAAACTCAAATCTGTGGTTTATTTATAAAGACAGCGCCTATTTAAAAATGTATTTCGCCGATCTCAGAGATGGTGAGCTCCACACGATCAGCGGGAGCTCAGTCCTCATGTATCTGCCGAGAAGCAGCCTCACCTCGGCTAGACCTTCTGATATGTGCTGCTGGCTCTGATGTCTCTTTAGTGGTTAAACATAAAATATCATTCGTTCTGGGTAAATCTAACAGGTAATCTTTGGTCTGTATTCAATTTATCTATATGTTAAAATGAAAATAAAAAAGGCATATTGATATATTTCGTTTCATTGTAATGGCTGTATATATAAACATATCCCTGAACTAGAGAAATCAGGTGACTAAAATGAACAAACGTAAAAAACAAATATATTATCAAAATAAATTAAGAGATGCTGGAATGGACAGTGCAAAGGTATTGAAAACACTTAATGAATTACTGGGAAGGAAAACAAAACGTAATACAACATTATTAGAGGCTGATGGGATTTGTCTTACTAGACCAAAAGAGATTGCTAATTATTTGAGCCATTTTTTTAAGCATAAAATACAAAAAATTAGACAAACCATGGATTTGGGACAAGATGAAAATATCTCATATGATCTAATATCAAATAGGATTATGAAAACAAAAGATTGCACATTTAAATTTAACACTGTAACAGAGGATAATGTGACGAAAATATTAAAAGCAAGTAAAGATAAACCCTGTGGAATAGATCACTTAGATGTTAAATTGTTGAAGATGGTGGTAAATGTCATTACTTTGCCCATTTCTCATATAATTAATTTGAGTTTAACAAACACAAGGTATCAGCATGCTTATAAAATGGGTCATTCCACAACAACAGCACTTACTCAGTTAACTGACTATTGGCTACAGGAAATTGATAATAAGAATTTAGTGGGCACAGTACTTTTAGATTTAAGTGCAGCCTTTGATGTTCTAGACCATAATATTTTATTAAAAAAGTTAGTTTGTTATGGATTTGAACCAACTGCCGTTAGATGGATTGAAAGCTATCTTAGAAAACGTGAGTACACAGTTTATATTAATGATAGCTACTCTGAGGTGGAAGAAATGAGTTGTGGGGTGCCCCAGGGCAGTTGTTTAGGACCCCTTTTATTTTCCGTTTTCACAAATGATTTTCCACTTGTAATTAAACATGCAACCATGGCAATGTATGCAGATGACACAACATTGTGTCAATCAGCAAGAGATATAGATCAACTGAATATTATGTTAAATATGGAGTTAGACTTGGTCATACAATGGATTACTGACAATAAATTACTGATTAATGCAGGTAAAACAAAATGTATGATACTGGGGTCAAAATATTTTCTTAAGCCATCATTAACATTGCACTTAGATATAGGAGGAAATGTGATTCAGCAAGTAGAAGATATTCATCTATTGGGTGTAATTGTGGATAGCTCATTGTCTTGGAATAGCCAAATAAATAAAATATTGCAAAGAATGGGTCGTAGTATGAGAATAATCAGATACTGTAAGAAATTTATTCCCAAATGGCTGACCAAACGATTAGCCCAATCGTTAGTATTAGCTCGTTTAGACTACGCGTCAGTTATTTGGTCAAATACCAATGAAAATAATTTATACAAATTGCAAGTCGCACAGAATAAAGTGGCACGTATCGTTCTGGGTTGTCCACATACAACTAATATAATCACAATGCACAATAATTTGGCATGGTTAACTGTAAAATATAGATTGAAATATTGTCTTTTATCATTTATTCATAATATCATTGAAACAAAAACTCCTGAAATAATTTACAGAAAATTGACATTTTTTGCTGATCAACATAATTACTGCATAAGACAAACCACTGGAATGCGATGTGTTCTGCCTCAAGTCAGAACTAATCAGTTTCAGAGAACAGTTTTTTATCGGGCCATGGTTGCATGGAATGGATTACCAGGATTTTTGTTGTTGGAAAATAACAGAAATTGTTTTCAAAAGAAATTAAAATTGTTTCTGTTCACACAAGAGTCATGATGCTGGAAGAATATGGTATGGAAAGATGTTTTATAGTTTGTATTGGAGAGCTATTTATTATATGTTCAAATGTATAGCATTTTTTGTTTTTGTTTGTTTATTTATTTAATTGCATTGGGTTATTGTAGATGATGTCCAGTTTGAGGATGGGTGTGTGTGTGTCAATAATGTATAAAATGGTGAATTATGTAAATTGTGATGTAATGAAGAGGAGACCCCAGGAAGAATAGCAACTGAGATTTCAGGCGCTAATGGGGATCTTAATAAATGAAATGAATGTGCAAAGTCAGAACTACCGAGGATGCACGTCCAAAATCAGCGCACTTTGTATTGAGAAACGCACGCAGACCTACGTCACCAGTCTATTTGCCTAATCTTCCCGGTACTTTACACCGTGGTGGAAACGCAGGAAGCAACAGGTCTGTGTGGGGGGGGGGGGGGGCATTTCAACTGTCGCATTTCACCCTCTAGCGGCAGTCGCGCAGAACTTTCAAACTGGTTGTGCAGCGACCGTTACCTCTGCATATTCACCATGGTAAAATGAATCATTTTAATGAATATGTATGAATGCATCGTCACAAATCAAATGACCCCTCCAAAATAAAAACAGTGGGGTTTATGGGGCTAATCAACGTAAATAAAGATTTTATAATTATAAAATAATTATTTCTGCCATAATTATTCTAAAACAACATGTCACAGAAATAGTGTTTAAAGAATAGTGTTGAAGTGAACAAAATATTGGTAATTCTGACCTCCTGCCGATAGTTTTGATTAAAATACATCACATCTGGTGTCCTGACATTTTATCCTACCCGTCAGATTTTCCTACTGCGCATGCGCACATCAATATCACGTCATTTTTCTCATGCTAAACAACAATATTTAATGTATCTGCATTACTGTAAGGGTAGTTTAGGGTTGGGGTAGGTGTAGACTTTAATAAAAACGCAATCTAATTGGTAGAAAAGAATATTTATTGTTGGTTTCCTGTAGCTGTATCCCTTTTAGTTACAACCACGAATATAACACATAATTACTGTATTCGCAGTACTGTAAGGGTATGATTAGGGTTGTGGTAGGTGTAGACTTTAATAAACCATAACTTTACAGTAGCATTTTTCATTGTCGAATTGTACTACCCACTGTTTTAGTGGGAGGTAGGAAAATCTGACAGCGTAGGACAAATCGACAGAACACCGGTCGGGCGGTCGCATACACTCTAGCCACAGAAGTTCAAATATTTCTACGCATTTGAAGCTCAAATCGGATCCAAAATTTCCGTATTCGCATATGATCGGAACTCCACGCAGCTCCCGCACTACTTTCCATTGCTTGTCGGTCATCGGAGATAGTGGAAAGATGGATTAAGTCCAGATCATATTTGAGTCCAGATCAGACTTAAATCCGCTGCAGGGTTCACATGAAACCAGACCTCATTTGCACCAATCAAAAGCATATTTACACTGTCTGAATCCTTCCCTATCACCTGTCCTACACTGTGCACCACGAGACATTTGCTGTACAGGAAATACTACACTGTGAACATTATCTCAGCCGGCGCTTCAACGTCAGTGCAGGAGGCTAGCGCCTCGGAGTCTAGAGAGCATTTGATTGGTCAGAAGATTTGATGAGAAGATGAAGTATGACGTGCCATCAAAAAAATATTGTTGAACCGTTTTGCCAGAAGAGATGAACTGCAAAGTTCTTCCATATAAGAATTTGTCACTGTTCTGAAGCACACATAGATAACCTTAAGACTAACATATTGATGCTAACACCCAAATTCGTACATTTTTATTTAATGGGAACTTTAACGTGCTAATTCTGCTGAAATGAACTAGTGACTGCAAAAAATATTAACTCATTTTGCTGAACGAGATTCAAAGATCGCCCCTAGAAGCGAATTATTAAAATAAAAATATTCAGTTGACGTAATGAAGTCTCGTTTACTGACGTGTAGTGATGGGAAGTTCGGATCATTTTACCGACTCAGACTTTTGAGTCTCGTTCAGCAAAATGAACTAATCTTTTTTTTGAGTCATTTCGTTCATTTTAGCAAAATGTAATGAAAATGTTATGTGTTACTTCCCCAACACATCTAGGACTTACGCAAACGTTGATCACACTAAAAACAATACAAAACTAAAATGCTATAAGATACAGAAAAAAAAATTCATTCTTTACCTGGGTCTTTAGTCTGTGATTAGCTCACCTCACCTCTTATCTGACAAGAAGTCCTCGGGTTTAAGTCATTCCTTAATCACGTGACAGCCCCATATGCAAAATTAACGCAGTCTTGAGCCGGAAAGAGAATTGATTAGTTCATCTCATGAGTCTTTCGGGTCTCAGGTTGAGTTTGACTCGTTCCTTAATCACGTGACAGCCCCATAAGTTATTTCTGACATTTTCTGTCACTGTGTTTTTGTTACTGTTTGTTGAGGATCTGTGGTTTTTTATTATTTTATAAATAAATAAAACCCTGTTATAAATAAAATATTGATTAATTTGTCTTTTTTGACTGTCTATCGGTAAATAAACACTAGGCTATATAATAATCCAAGCTTACAATAAAAAGTATTTATAGACTAGTTTGTTAATTTTTACTCCAATTTTGAGTTTGCTGGTATAATAATTGCTTCTCCTAGGCAGACTTGACATATTGGTGTAATATATGTATAAGAAGATTGCTCAAAAAAGGACATAATGACATATAACAGTATATAGCGCTAACAGTAACAACTCTGCACACACAATAAGTTCTTAGGTTAACCTATATTACCAACTGTATTGAGCCAAACAATGCGCTCATTAAACGTGACTGGTGATGTCTGGATAGGCACGATATTAAATAGCTGTAATAAAGTACTGTTGCTAACATATTTATTCCGGTCCAGGTTTATATAAAGCTATTTATTAATAGATTTTTCTTCTTCTAACGTTACTCTGGTATAACGTAAGCGCTGCATATTATGAACGTTCTAAAAGCTTGGCTTTTATTTTGATAGGCCATATTTACTATTACTTCCGGGTCACGTGGCCAACCTGTCTATTTCAATGTAGATCTTCAAACGAAAAAATGGAAAAAGGAATTTCAAGAAACCAAAATCGGACCATTATTTGATTTTGGTTTTGTCATTTTTCGTTTTTGGATTCAGAACCAAAAACGGGAGAACGGCTCTTTTTTACCGTTTCTTTGTTTTTGGTTTGAAACGACAAACGAAAAACAGGTGGTTTCTCGTTATTTTGTTTTGTGTTTCAAACGAAAAAACAAACTATCAAAACGTACACGGACCAGATGAACTAATCAATTCTCTTTCCGGCTCAGACTGCATTGGGTAAGCGCATGGGGCTGTCACGTGATTAAGGAACGAGTCAAAAACCCGATAGACCCGAACTATGAACTAATCAATTCTCTTTCCGGCTCAAGACTGCATTGACTGACAGGTGAATCACTACTACTAGAACAGAACCTATAGAATAATGCGCATGCGCGACTGAACGAATCACTCCCCGAGACGACTCGTTCTTCCCGAGTCACATTAAAGATTCGTTCAAAATGAACGAATCGTTCAATAACGACACATCACTACTCACGTGACACGTTGGTTTGAAATTGAAACTAAAACAAATGAGCGATTAAACTTGTATTCAACACGCACTGTAGATAAATTAACGGACAAGTCAGTTGTTAAAAACATGTAGGCTAACGTTTCGTTCACCCCCAGAGCCTCAGAAAGCTTATCATATCCTTAAACCATAAAAACAAAAAGGACATATCGAGCCCAAATCCCGCTGTTCGTTAAACAAAAGGGAAAACGAACTGCGTCCTTTCTCGTTCTTTGCGAAGTGTAAATAAAAGTGTCGAAACACGGCCAAAACGTTTGTGTGCAAAATGTTTTGAGAGTACTTTCGTTTCTCCCTGGTCGAGGCCAAACACCAGTTACATTCACAGAGCTCGCCGTTTCCCCATTGGCCACGTGTGGCATTTGTTTACTTATTTAACACACTGGGCCTACGTTACCTTGCTATCATCTTGGAGAAGCTGCGGTTAATGTTTCTTCTCGTTCCTACGAATTCTTTTTCTTGTTTCTCCAAAATGTAGTGTTACTTTCTGTGGCTGTTCTGTGTCGACTGTCGAGAAATCCAGACAGCCAGCTATGGAAGGCCAAAAGGGCCAAAACACGTTAATTTTAACACGTCAACAACATGTTAATAGCGTATTTTACGCTAATTCAACACGTATTTAACGCGTTTCACGTTGTTTGTGCGTGAAAAATCAGTGTGTTAAATATGCACATTCAACATGTATATGACGTGTTAAATACACATTAAATACGTTAGGGCTGTGTATTGTATATACGATACGTATCACGATACATGGGTTTCAATACGATATGTTGCGATACTGTCAGCAAGGCAATATATTGGGGTATTTCTTATTTTAAGTTTATTTGTATAGCACTTTTTACAATACAAATCATTGTAAAGCATTTTTTTTTCAGAAAATTAAGTTTCTACAATATTTATAGTCGCTTATCAGTGGTGATTGTCAGTTTATGAACATATGGCAGAAATGTACAGAAAAATCAATTAATGACATATAGACGGTGGGCCGAGGGTCTGTATCTGCTTTACTTTTCAAAATGGATGATCCCCATGGAGGGAGAACCTGGATTTGTAAAGTTGGGATGGTTGTTTTATTATCAACGATATGAAAAGTGTTGCCACTCTCATTTATTGCACTTTTTCCCCAAAATCATAATGCACGAACCGTAAATATGCAGGCAAACGCGGTTGCCTACTATATTAGTTAAGCCAATAGCGCAACAAGATACTGACATGGGATTATTATTAACCAATCAGATCAATCAATCAGACACGAGCAGCAGCAGCGCATTATTTGTATGATTGTAATGATTCATTTAATTAGAATAAGATCTATATGAAATGTTTATTTTGTACACTGTGTTGTTCAAATGCGTGTAAGCGTCTCGTTAGTGTCGTTTTAAGTACGGGTAACGTTTCAGCTGGCGAACTAGCAGTAACCAGAGCCGTTGAGAATATCATATTTAAATTAAATGTAAATAAAATGTATGCATTTATCCAAAGCGACTTACAGTGCATTAAGGCTATCAATTTTTACCTATCATGTGTTCCCGGGGAATTGAACCCCCAACCTTGCGCTTGATAGCGCAATGCTCTACCAATTGAGCTACAGGAACACTAACAGGAACACTTTAACGGCTCTGGCACTAGCTAGCATCATGCGATTACATATTTGATTTGGTGTAAACATTTCATTCTCACGGTAACACTTCATCCAACTCACATAGACCACAGCTCCACCGTATGTTGGTGGATAATTACCTCAGACCATTTTGCAAATGTTCGCCAAAATCTCAACGCAAACATGAACATGAACCTGTTGCTGTTTAAGACATATATTTAATTATCAGTTACATCTGACATTAAAGGGTCAGTATTCTAATACTCTAACCAATATTCAAACCGGAGAGCTAAGAGCTCTAATGTTAGTTAGAACTGTATGTAATAGAAATAAGATTATAACTATCAAAGAACATAAACTGCATTTAAAAGAAACAAGATAAGTATAACTATCAAATACCATAGGCTATCAAACAGAGAAGAGTTATAATGTACATAAACATGTCATACAGATTTACTTCCACAGGAGTAGCAAACACACCACTCTACACGTGTACATACATGCATGTGCCCTAGTCATCTTCAAGTGACTTATTGTCACAGTTTACACATTGAGAGAGGTTTGTACATGGCAGCTCATGCAGTTTACATGTGCATCTACCCTTAACACAATTTGTTTTTTTACACGAGCAGTGCACAAGTTCCAGTATGGCCTCTGGAGCTGGCGGAAGAGTCATCTAGTCCACTCTGTAGAAATCTCCTACCATCTTCCAGCCATGATTTACAGGAGGAGAAATGTCTGGAATGCACTCAAGACTCCTTCTGTGTACTGCAGCCTGATAGCTTGCCCGCCGGATGTGTTATTTTTTCTTTTATCTATTCTTTCTTTTTTTCTTTCTTTCTACCTATCTATCGAAATGTATTTGGCTTAACTTTCAGGGCTAGGCTTTTTCAAGCCAATTTAAAAGTTTGCCAACAAATTTCATCTAATTTCTTGTACTAATCTTACATTGTTACTGCAACTACACTGCACATATCTGTATATGTTGTTCATACTGTTTATCTATTCTGCTCTTATATATATATATATATATATATATATATATATATATATATATATATATATATTTAATTTATATAACTGTAAACCATACTAGTTAACTGTATACTACTGTCCATATTGCACTGTACAGGTCAAAAGATTGGAAACATTACTATTTTTAATGTTTTTGAAAGAAATCTCTTCTGGTCATTAAGCCTGCATTTATTTGATCAAAAATACAGAAAAAACAGTAAACTTAAAATAATAGTTTTCTATTTCCTGTGATGCAATGCTGAATTTTCAGCATCATTACTCCAGCCTTCAGTGTCACATGTAACATCCGTCTATCACATGATCATTTAGAATCATATATAAACATATTTTATATATGAAATCATTCTAATATTCTGATTTATTATGAGTGTTGGAAACAGTTCTGCTGTCTAATATATTTGATGAATACAAGGTTAAAAATAACTGCATTTATTAAAAATATTTTTTAATAATATAAATCTTCTTTACTATCACTTTTTATAAATTTAACACATCCTTGCTGAATAAAAGTTTTGATTTTATTTTTTTGTTAAAAGAAAGAAAAAAAATACTGACCAGTAGGGTATATTGTTGTTACAAAATATTTCTACTTTAAAAACATAGCTTTTTTTTTTTAACTTTTTATTCATCAAAGTATCTTAAAAAAGTATCACATGTTGTGAAAAAATATTAAGCAGCAGAACTGTTGCCAACTTAATGAATCATCATATTAGAATGATTTCTAAAGGATCATGTGATAATGATCCTAAAAATTCAGCTTTGCATCACAGAAATAAATGATAATTTTAAGTAAAATAAATTGAAAATCAATTATTTTAAATTCTAATAATATATCACAATATTACATTTTTTTCTGTATTTTTGATCAAATAAATGCAGGCTTGATGAGCAGAAGTAACATTTTTCAAAATAGTAATGTTTCCAAAATTTTGACCTGTACGGTAGGTCTAATACTGCACCACCTGTCTATAAAATATAATACCAACCTTTCTTTGCAGTTTCTTCAACTAATACTGCCTTCTCTTCTCCTTTGTTTCATTTTATCTTTACAATATTTGTGAAATGGCTGAAGCACTCTCTGTGGTAGCCAGTGTTAGCTGGTTTGACTAACTGGTTTGTAGCTCTCGCCAGCCCTGTAGCCCATTCCCCTGAGATGGGACCTCCTCTCTCAGGCGAACGGAACGTTATTGCACCCCCAGCCCGAGCTGTGGGCTCTGCACCTTTGGCATCTCCATGGGAACTTATGAACCTCCCTGAGAACGTGCTAAACACAATCTCTTAGGCCAGAGCACCATTTAAAAGACGCCTCTATGTTCTTAAATGGTCTGTCTTTTCTGCCTGGTGTACAGCCTGCGACGCAGACCCAATCTCATGCGACATATCTCTGTAAGAGCTGTTGGATAAGGGCTATTCCCCTTCCATTCACAAAGTCTATGTCTTTCACGCTCATATATCTGGCCAATCGGTGGGCAGGAACAACTTAGTAGTTCATTCAACCCACTTCGCCCCATCACTGTCCTTACATGGGATCTGACCACGATGCTGAGGGTTCTGAAGAGCCCTCCTTTCGACCCCTGACACTTAAAACTGCTCTGCTACTAGCATTAGCATTGTAAAACATATGGGAGATCTGCAAACGCTATCAGTGAGAGCTCCACCTGCCTCCAATTTGGGCCCAACAACTCTAAGGTCACCCTAAACCCAAGGCACGGTTATGTACCTTAAGTGCTCTCTACTCCATTTAGAGCAAAAGTAATAACTCTAACGCCGCTTCATCCTTCGAAACGAAACAAACAGTTTAACTCACTTCAGGGCACTAAAAGTCTATGTTTTGTGTTCCACCCCATTCAGGCAGTCAGATCAGTTTATTCACTGCACGAACCAATGGCTGTGCAGTTACACTGCGTTATTGAAAGGCTTCAGTCATCACATTTTCTCCAAAGCGTCTTAAACAGATGCAGTACTCGTTATGTATCTCAGGGAACCAAGGTTATGTTAGTAACCAAGTACGTTCTCATTATATCGTATTATATTAGCCATAAAAGATGTATGAAATAAGACGGAAGAGTTTGGGGGAAACGGCCGCTGGATATTGTAATATTTTTTTTTCCTTTCTGTGAAACAAAAGTTATATTTGACCAGAAATTTATCATAGTTTTAGTGACAATGACAAATTATAAACCAAGTATGAAAAATATCCAGATTTTTCAAGTTATTAGATTTTTTACAACTTTTCAATCACAGGGGAGTTTTACCCCACAGACTAAAATACTATTTTGAATATAATTGTACTTTTCGCAAATAACACATACTCCCTATCTACAGGCCTTACTATTCTCATATCATATATAATTGTGATGTTCTACAAAATAAACTTTAAACCTTAAAACATTAAATTTTAAAAACTTTTTTTTTTTTCCGCTAAAAATAAGATCACTTACTGTGAAATCTGTTTTCTCTCAGGTACATCACCAGTGTAAGCTTCAGGGTGAATACTTCTACATAACTCTTGTCAACATAGTCTATAGTTACAACAAAAATGTATCTTGACTCTATCTAGTGGTTAAAAAAAAAACATGGGAAAACCTCGACATTTGAGTTGGAGACCTACTCAACATAAAACACATATGCAAAGTGAAATTCCTCATATATTGACACTGTACTTGAGTGTTGCAACATTTAAAGATATTTTGACTCCACAGGGTTGAAGCATAGCATGACTAGAACAAGCTCAAACGTGTAAAGTTTGGCTGAATGGAATGCAGTACCCTGCAAAACTGGGAATAGATTTAATAGAGACGGATTCTGTGAAAAAAATTGACCTATCTAACATAAAACTTAAACACAGACTGGAAAATACAGTGCAGTTTAACACATGGTACACTGGGACAATTATTATATAAAATATTATATGGTATTAACTAATATTTTGTTATTGTAATTTAAAACTGTATATATTTCTAGCAATGCCAATTGCATGGGTCTGATTTTAAGGGAATATAATGTATACCATTTAGTTGCATTTTATTATTTGTAAACAGATGAAGGATTTTCCCATTTAAACAAAATGTTTCCCCCCCCCCTGATTTCATTGGTCATATCCCAGTATATTGTATCTGATTTATATTAATGATTTTAACACAGTAACAAAACTTCATTGTAAACTCCAAAACATTCACAACTAAAAATCTTCCATGATTATCCAATTCTTCAAAAGAAAATCACCTACCATAATGCAACTGGAATCTGTTCAGCCCTAATTGCCAATATCACTTAAAACTTAAACAAAACAAGATCGAGTCATTCCACACCCTCTCCGAAAAAGACTAAATCAAACCCACTATTCTCAAAACAACCACTTCCTTATATTCTTACTGTACATGTAGCCCTCCCTCACAAATAATAAAGGACGTCCCATTAAAATTCCATCTCAGTCAGATGATTTCGGAAGTGAATCCAGCTTTCCTCTACAGAGACAAAGACAACAAACTGACTACAAAACATAGCACAGGAAACACTTAAATATAAATGTCCAGACAAAACACAGGCATTATTTTTGTTAAAAGAGTGTTCATTTTGCTGTAAAACAATAAGAACAAAGACATTATAGAACAAAATATAGGCCTTTTTTTATTAAAATTATAATTAATTTGATTAAAACAGTACATTTTGGCTGTCAAATCAAATGTGGTGACAGCCAACCATAACTTGTATTTTATGTGACATTTAAAGCTGGTTGCGTGCGTTAGAAGGAGTAGTTAAACTCATTCAATTAAAGTTTTTCTGACCATGTTCCACTCTTCTTAAGACCCTTCTTTTTCTGCAAAAAAAAAAAGAAAAGAAAAAAAAGACCAACATCACGTACGTACAGGCTGTAGGTTTTCTGTTGGACACAGTGTAGTTTTACTCTCATGCTGTGCCATCATGCTTGAACACTTCATGCACAGTAACAGATGTTTACACACATGTCATGGACAGCCTCGAGGCATCACTGTTATTCACATGCAACAGTTTGAAAGACAAAAGGAAAAATAACCCTCTGATGAAGTCACGTACACATGCATTAACTATAATAAACTGATCAATCCAAGGAAAATAAATAGACTGGTGTCATGTGTGGTTGTGTACATGAAGAAGGAATTTCGACTTATAAATTAGATAAACAAGTGATTAGCTAAACAACTCAAAGGAGAACACAGGCAACAGGTATAATATAAAACTAACCACTATATTAAAAAAAAGAACCGACAAGAGACTAAACAAGGGGTACAGTATACAAACAGACTGAGTGAGTGCGTGATATTTTGTATGACTCTGTTAACCAGAGCACATTTAGTTATTTTGCTGAGCAGAGCCCCTCCTCAGCTAAAATGTGTGATGGGATCCTGACACAGAAACAAGAAGCTTTTCTGCTTGAATGTCAGTCAGTGGAGGAGATGCAAACAATTTGTACAAACTATTTGTCACGTCATAAATCAAGCCACTGTCTGCCAGTCTTAAACATGTTAGTCTTTAAATATTGATTGCTTCGAATTACTATGAGTTAGTATGTAATAAAAGTGTTTTTATAAAATAAATCTGGGTGATTACTTATTTAATTGGTTTTTCCATACATTTTAGGCATATGTACATAAACAGACAGTCACCACTGATGAGCTACTACTAAATATTGTTTTTGCTTTGCAACGATTTGCATCATAAAAAGCAGAATACAAATAAACTTGAATTGATTTCGCGACAGTTTGATTCATTTTACGATGATTTCCTAAAGACGCCGAGAGAGTTTGCGAACTCCTGATGCTGAGTACAAGTCTCTTGTAGATTATTTCAATACTTAATAAATCTTCTCCACTGCTGAAGCAGTTTCAGTTTCAGTTTGCACAGCGTTCTTGAAATTGGCATCATTGCCAGCAAACCATTTGTGTGCTTCATCCACCACTGCTTGAAACTAATTTATGTAACATACAAACCCACTCACTATATGAAAGCATATTCTTAATGACAAATTACGTTAAAAATGAAAAACTTGTTTAAAACTAAGCTAAAGAACATTTAATGAACACATCTGTTGACTGGCCTACATTTATTCTGACACTATGAGCCCGATAATAAAAAACATTAATGTGGTAATGGAAGTTAGCTGAATCATCTACTTCAAGTGTTTAACCTGTTAACTGTCGGTTTCACTTTTTGAGAATAGACCGGAAAATGACATTTCCAACTTCAGCTGTTTTACATTGTGAATGCTTTGGAGCACATCCTTAAGGTTGGTCTCTTTTTAAAGGAGACACGTTGCAGATTATTGTAGACGTGAAGAAAGTGATCCAAATTATATTACAAAAAAAAGTTATGAAAGTTTAAGTTCATGAAAATATAAAATGTAAAAATTTAAATATTTATTTTATAGAAAATATATATTTTACAAAAACATTTTACTCTAAAACTGCTAGAAAATCAAAACCAAAAATCTGAACAAGCTGCGTTCTGAATTTGTGGTTGATATCTAAAAAAAAAAAAAAAGCTTTCAGTGAGATTTTGTTTGGACGCAGTACCAAGCTTTTCCACTAGATGACCATCAAACCCCATTAGTAACCATTTAAGGGCGCAGCCATTTCCATATATGGTTTGAGTGATCTGAAACATGTTGTACCATACTTTTCCTCAATAAATATGAAGTAGACATCACATTCAGAAGTATTAAAGGCAGTATGGCACTATTTCATATCAATTCAACCACCAACAACGTGACGAGTACCATAGACCTGTGTTACAGTTCACGCTGCACCACAGGTGGAGAATCTATAGTTTTTTGGTTTTTTTCTTTGTATTCAAAACAGTTTTAGAGTTTTTTTTTTTTTACAAACAGAATGAATGTTATCTTTTGAACACTTAACATAAACATTTTTTCTTTTTTTTTCTTCTTTTTTTCAGATTTTTCATGATTTCATAAGCTTTCAAAATATATATTGTTTGTCAAGATTAATTTAGGTTCAGACCAAGATTTAACTGTTTAAAACATGTAATGACAATTGGGCCCACTGGTGGGCCAGTGACAGTTAATAATATTATATATATATTTTATTTTACTAAACCTAATGCAATTGCCTTTTTTGTTAAAAAAAAAAAAATACAAATAATAAATAAATAAAAGAACGAGCACTTATCTTTAGTGGCTTTGCTTTCTGTTTTTATTCTGCTCTGTTGACAAGCTTATATAGTTGATAGTGTTTCAGTTTTATAAGTGATTTTATAAATGACAGCACTAAGATCTGTTTTTTTATTTCACCATCAGTTAAAAGTTTGTGGAAATTCTTAATATCCTTTTCTGCTATTATCCTTAACTGACACTTTCATTTCCCCATTTACTTCTAGAAAGCAACATGTTTGCTGTATTAAAATATAAAGGTCATGTATGCAAGTAAAAATCTTCAAATGAAAAGGGTTGTTTAAGAAAGATGATGCATTTGACTTTGTACATTTGATTAACAAAACAAATACATGTATAATTTAAACTGACATATTATTTTATAGTATTACGACTCACTCCCTACTGGAGTTGGTTGGAACAGCATTGGTGCTTGACATTAACTTTCACATTTTGATCAGCTGTATTTTATTTATTATTTCATATATCATTTATAGTCGTTAGTTACAAAGCAAACATGTTTATGTGTATTTTTTTATGTAAAATATTTATATGTGCATTTAACAGGGGATAACTATGATAGAACATGAAATAAAAAAGAAGAAGAAAAAATAAAAGCATCATTAACACCCTGGATATTACTTCACTTGGTAACTAACAGTATTGCACATAACCCATAGAAGTGCTCCAGGAAAGATAGTGTAGCAATGCGACCACACTGAAATTTCACAATTAAACACTCAATGATGAAATAAACACTGCGCTAAAAAACAAAACCATGCATATGAGAAAGTAAACTGCCAATATGCACTGCATAACATTAATTATACTAATGAAATCAAAGTAGCACAACTAAACAAAATAAATAATAAAAACCTAAATGCCCTCTCTTCAGAAATGTCCACAACACCACAATGTTATATATAGACCAAAAATCATAGACCTATTTCTGACCAGTGTCTAATATACAAAAGCAAAGTTAAAGGCAAACATGATTGCAATGCAACACTCAAAAGAGACGTGCAATATATTGTCTATTAATATAGTAGGATTTATAGTAGCAGTCATTTCAAAATATAGTTAACTATAAATGCAATGAATTTTTCAAAAACAGCTGAAGAGAATTACCTACCGAGCTGCCAGTGGAATCTGTCCCTACGTGTCCGATCACATGCAAAAACCATCTAGTGAAGAACATATTCCTGCAGTTTTCACTTCCTCGTTTTCTTTCCGTGCATCTAGTCCCTCCCTTAACAACTGTAAAGGATGGTTTACATTCAGTATCAGTCAAGTGACTTTAGAAATGATAGGGAAAAGATTGTTAGGGTGAACCATAGAAGCACAATATTCAAAAAAGAAAACAATATCATTCTTAATGAAATTCTAATTTCTTATTAACAAATATATATATATATATATATATATATATATATATATATATATATATATAATTGAGTTTGACACCCTCAAATTAGATTTGGACAAACCAAGCAGAATTTAAAGTAATAGACCAAGAACATTGATCAGTGTTGTCTTTAATTTCCCTCTGGTGGTCATAAACAGTAATATGCACTATGGTAAAATACCCTCCTGACCATTGTATCCATATTTAGATATTGATTGGCATCGACTAAATTACTGCATATTACTTTTATATTTCAGTATCGTAGTGCATTACTTTAAAAAATAACTTTCCTCAACACTGAATACGAGTAATTTTATTTTTCCCCTTTCCCCCACGTTTTGTTTTTAGTGTTATTTTTTATTTTTGTTGTTGTTGTTGTTGTTGTTGTTGTTTTCCCTTTTTCTTCTTTCCAGGACTGGAGTTCACCACCCTTGTTGTTGAAAAACAGTTTTCACTACTACTGAATGTAGCATTGGCGCCTTCTGTTGGTTTTACCTGAATATAGCAAAAGGAGACCAAATTTGATAAGAAGGTCCTCACTGCTGAACTCAAGATCCAGGGGGCGTGGTTAGATCCAGATCCAACTCCTTCCACCTTACATATATCTAAACCTACCCGTTTTTTATTCTCTGCCGTAATCTTCTATGCTTGAAATATAGTACAAGATTTATATGGCTCTTTTATTTATTATAATTTATATACAGGTGTATATATATATATATATATACACAGTACAGACCAAAAGTTTGGACACACCTTCTCATTCAAAGAGTTTTCTTTATTTTCATGACTATGAAAATTGTAGATTCACACTGAAGGCATCAAAACTATGAATTAACACATGTGGAATTATATATGGAATTATATACATAACAAAAAAGTGTGAAACAACTGAAAATATGTCATATTCTAGGTTCTTCAAAGTAGCCACCTTTTGCTTTGATTACTGCTTTGCACACTCTTGGCATTCTCTTGATGAGCTTCAAGAGGTAGTCACCTGAAATGGTCTTCCAACAGTCTTGAAGGAGTTCCCCGAGAGATGCTTAGCACTTGTTGGCCCTTTTGCCTTCTGTCTGCGGTCCAGCTCACCCCTAAACCATCTCGATTGGGTTCAGGTCTGGTGACTGTGGAGGCCAGGTCATCTGACGCAGCACCCCATCACTCTCCTTCTTGGTCAAATAGCCCTTACACAGCCTGGAGGTGTGTTTGGAGTCATTGTCCAGTTGAAAAATAAATGATGGTCCAACTAAACGCAAACCGGGTGGAATAGCATGCTGCTTCAAGATTCTGTGGTAGCCATGCTGGTTCAGTATGCCTTCAATTTTCAATAAATCCCCAACAGTGTCACCAGCAAAGCACCCCCACACCTCCTCCTCCATGCTTCACGGTGGGAACCAGGCATGTAGAGTCCATCCGTTCACCTTTTCTGCGTCGCACAAAGACACGGTGGCTGGAACCAAAGATCTCAAATTTGGATTCATCAGACCAAAGCACAGATTTCCACTGGTCTAATGTCCATTCCTTGTGTTCTTTAGCCCAAACAAGTCTCTTCTGCTTGTTGCCTTTCTTTAGCAGTGGTTTCCAGTTTTTCGGACTGACTGACCTTCATTTCTTAAAGTAATGATGGCCACTCGGTTTCCTGCACTTACAGTCGTGGCCAAAAGTTTTGAGGATTACATAAATATTAGTTTTCAAAAAGTTTGCTGCTAAACTGCTTTTAGATCTTTGTTTCAGTTGTTTCTGTGATGTACTGAAATATAATTACAAGCACTTCATACATTTCAAAGGCTTTTATCGACAATTACATGACATTTATGCAAAGAGTCAGTATTTGCAGTGTTGGCCCTTCTTTTTCAGGACCTCTGCAATTCGACTGGGCATGCTCTCAATCAACTTCTGCGCCAAATCCTGACTGATAGCAACCCATTCTTTCATAATCACTTCTTGGAGTTTGTCAGAATTAGTGGGTTTTTGTTTGTCCACCCGCCTCTTGAGGATTGACCACAAATTCTCAATGGGATTAAGATCTGGGAAGTTTCCAGGCCATGGACCCAAAATTTCAACATTCTGGTCCCCGAGCCACTTAGTTATCACTTTTGCCTTATGGCACGGTGCTCCATCGTGCTGGAAAATGCATTATTCTTCACCAAACTGTTGTTGGATTGTTGGAAGAAGTTGCTGTTGGAGGGCGTTTTGGTACCATTCTTTATTCATGGCTGTGTTTTTGGGCAGAATTGTGAGTGAGCCCACTCCCTTGGATGAGAAGCAACCCCACACATGAATGGTGTCAGGATGCTTTACTGTTGGCATGACACAGGACTGATGGTAGCGCTCACCTTTTCTTCTCCGGACAAGCCTTTTTCCAGATGCCCCAAACAATCGGAAAGGGGCTTAATCGGAGAAAATGACTTTGCCCCAGTCCTCAGCAGTCCATTCACTATACTTTCTGCAGAAGATCAATCTTTCCCTGATGTTTTTTTTGGAGAGAAGTGGCTTCTTTGCTGCCCTTCTTGACACCAGGCCATCTTCCAAAAGTCTTGGCCTCACTGTGCGTGCAGATGCGCTCACACCTGCCTGCTGCCATTCCTGAGCAAGCTCTGCACTGGTGGCACTCCGATCCCGCAGCTGAATCCTCTTTAGGAGACGATCCTGGCGCTTGCTGGACTTTCTTGGACGCCCTGAAGCCTTCTTTACAAGAATTGGACCTCTTTCCTTGAAGTTCTTGATGATCCTATAAATTGTTGATTTAGGTGCGATCTTAGTAGCCACAATATCCTTGCCTGGGAAGCCATTTTTATGCAACGCAATGATGGCTGCACGCGTTTCTTTGCAGGTCACCGTGGTTAACAATGGAAGAACAATGATTTCAAGCATCAACCTCCTTTTAACATGTCAAGTTTGCCATTCTAACCCAATCAGCCTGACATAATGATCTCCAGCCTTGTGCTCGTCAACATTCTCACCTGAGTTAACAAGATGATTACTGAAATGATCTCAGCAGGTCCTTTAATGACAGCAATGAAATGCAGTGGAAAGGTTTTTTTGGGATTAAGTTAATTTTCATGGCAAAGGACTATGCAATTCATCTGATCACTCTTCATAACATTCTGGAGTATATGCAAATTGCTATTATAAAAACTTAAGCAGCAACTTTTCCAATTTCCAATATTTTTATGTAATTCTCAAAACTTTTGGCCACGACTGTAGATGCTTTTTTCTTGCCATAATACAAATTCTAACAGTCTATTCAGTAGGACTATCAGCTGTGTATCCACCTGACTTCTGCACAACACAATTGATGGTCCCAACCCCATTTATAAGGCAAGACATCACACTTATTAAACCTGACAGGGCACACCTGTGAAGTGAAAACCATTTAAGGTGACTACCTCTTGAAGCTCATCAAGAGAATGCCAAGAGTGTGCAAAGCAGTAATCAAAGCAAAAGCTGGCTACTTTGAAGAACCTAGAATTTGACATATTTTCAGTTGTTTCACACTTTTTTGTTATGTATATAATTCCATACATAATTCCACATGTGTTAATTCATAGTTTTGATGCCTTCAGTGTGAATCTACAATTTTCGTAGTCATGAAAATAAAGAAAACTCTTTGAATGAGAAGGTGTGTCCAAACTTTTGGTCTGTACTGTATATATATATATATATATATATATATATATATATATATATATATATATATATTCTCTTTTATTTTGAGGTTATATAGTACCAAACTTATCGCCGTGAACATCCTGCCGGACATCTATTTTGTGTTTGACTGAGTGTTTGATTTATCAGAGAGAGAAAATCAACAAACACAAACACACACACACTGTTACGCTTTTTGTGCAATGACCTGCTCTCATCATCCGATTGTGGTTATACAACCCGAATTCCGGAAAAGTTGGGACGTTTTTTAAATTTTAATAAAATGAAAACTAAAGGAATTTCAAATCACATGAGCCAATATTTTATTCACAATAGAACATAGATAACGTAGCAAATGTTTAAACTGAGAAATTTTACACTTTTATCCACTTAATTAGCTCATTTAAAATTTAATGCCTGCTACAGGTCTCAAAAAAGTTGGCACAGGGGCAACAAATGGCTAAAAAAGCAACCAGTTTTGAAAAGATTCAGCTGGGAGAACATCTAGTGATTAATTAAGTTAATTGATATGAGGTCTGTAACATGATTAGCTATAAAAGCTTTGTCTTAGAGAAGCAGAGTCTCTCAGAAGTAAAGATGGGCAGAGGCTCTCCAATCTGTGAAAGACTGCGTAAAAAAATTGTGGAAAACTTTAAAAAATTATGTTCCTCAACGTCAAATTGCAAAGGCTTTGCAAATCTCATCATCTACAGTGCATAACATCATCAAAAGATTCAGAGAAACTGGAGAAATCTCTGTACGTAAGGGACAAGGCCGGAGACCTTTATTGGATGCCCGTGGTCTTCGGGCTCTCAGACGACACTGCATCACTCATCGGCATGATTGTGTCAATGACATTACTAAATGGGCCCAGGAATACTTTCAGAAACCACTGTCGGTAAACACAATCCGCCGTGCCATCAGCAGATGCCAACTAAAGCTCTATCATGCAAAAAGGAAGCCATATGTGAACATGGTCCAGAAGCGCCGTCGTGTCCTGTGGGCCAAGGCTCATTTAAAATGGACTATTTCAAAGTGGAATAGTGTTATATGGTCAGACGAGTCCAAATTTGACATTCTTGTTGGAAATCACGGACGCCGTGTCCTCCGGGCTAAAGAGGAGGGAGACCTTCCAGCATGTTATTAGCGTTCAGTTCAAAAGCCAGCATCTTTGATAGTATGGGGGTGCATAAGTGCATACGGTATGGGCAGCTTGCATGTTTTGGAAGGCTCTGTGAATGCTGAAAGGTATATAAAGGTTTTAGAGCAACATATGCTTCCCTCCAAACAACGTCTATTTCAGGGAAGGCCTTGTTTATTTCAGCAGGACAATGCAAAACCACATACTGCAGCTATAACAACAGCATGGCTTCATCGTAGAAGAGTCCGGGTGCTAACCTGGCCTGCCTGCAGTCCAGATCTTTCACCTATAGAGAACATTTGGCGCATCATTAAACGAAAAATACGTCAAAGACGACCACGAACTCTTCAGCAGCTGGAAATCTATATAAGGCAAGAATGGGACCAAATTCCAACAGCAAAACTTCAGCAACTCATAGCCTCAATGCCCAGACGTCTTCAAACTGTTTTGAAAAGAAAAGGAGATGCTACACCATGGTAAACATGCCCCGTCCCAACTATTTTGAGACCTGTAGCAGAAATCAAAATTGAAATGAGCTCATTTTGTGCATAAAATTGTAAACTTTCTCAGTTTAAACATTTGCTATGTTATCTATGTTCTATTGTGAATAAAATATTGGCTCATGTGATTTGAAAGTCTTTTAGTTTTCATTTTATTAAAATTTAAAAAACGTCCCAACTTTTCCGGAATTCGGGTTGTATTTCTCAATTAGTGCTACTTCATTTCAGTGCTGCATTTGACACTATCAACCACAACATTCTTTTGAGTAGACTACAAAATTATATTTGCCTTAATGGAATTACATTGTCATGGTTAAAATTTTACTTTTCTGACATTATCAATTCATAGCAGTAAATGACAAGATATAATATCATTCACAAGTACAGTATGGTTAGCCACAAGGCTCAGTACTAGGACCCTTGTTTTTCACACTTTACATGTTACCCTTGGGAAATATCATCAGGAAACATGGTGAAAGCTTTCACTGTTATACTGATGATAGTCAGCTCTATATTTCTTTGTGGCCCAGTAAAACTTACAGATTTGCAGGCCTAATGGAATGCATAGTTGATATAAAAACTGGATGTCTAGTAATTTCCTACTACTAATTCTGAAGGAAAAAAAACTGAGGTTTTATTCATTGGACCAAAAACATCTGCATGTAATAACCAAAATACTGTCTAAAACTTGATGACTGCTCTGTTAACTCCTGGTCATCATTTAGGAACCTAGGTGTGCTATTTTAAAGCAAACTATCCTTTGAAAACCATGTTTCTGGCATTTGTAAAAAAACAACAAAAAAAAAAACAAAAACAAATTCATCCTAAAAAATATCTAAATTATGAACTATACTTTCAATCTCAAATGGAGAAACATGAATTCATGCATTCATGACCTCAAGGTTAGATTATTGTAATGCTTTATTGGGTGGTTGCTCTGTTTGTCACGAGTCAGGGCCCTGCATTTCAGCCTCTCTCCACCAGAGGTCGCCTGAACTTGTTTTGTTTTGTCTTGTTGGCCTTTTCAAGTCAAGTCAGGTCAAGTCTGCTTTATTGTCAATTCTTCAACATGTACAGTACATACATACAGAGAATCAAAATTGCGTTACTCTCAGACCCCCGTTGCATACAGATAAGAATTTGAAGTTATCATCATCTACAATGCATAATATCATCCAACTATTATGAGAACAATCTCTGTGCGTAAGGGTCAAGGCCGGAAAACCATACTGGATGCTAGGGGTGTGCACGGATAGTCGAACATTCGAATATTCGTTCTGCTCTAATTATTCGATAAATAAAAATGATATTCGAATTTCGCAAAAAAAAAAAAAAGTTCACAATAAAACCTAATTTGGTCACTTTCTGTGATTCTCCACGGCATATTTGAAGGTGTATGCAAGCAAAAAATAATTAATGAATGAATAAGGGGCCGTTCACATATCGTGCCTAAAAACGCGTGGAAAACACTAGGCGCGTCACTTTCTCCTTCTTTTCCAAAGCGCTCGGGCAGAAGCACTCCTGGGGCGTCTGCCGTTGCGAAGCAACAATGACGCGCTCTCTCCATGAAGACGCGGAAATTTCAGCAAAGGATAAATGGATTTGCAGCACAAAAAAATCGCTTTCAGTAGCTCTGCTCCTAAATTTATTTCAAAATGGCAATCCATATACAGCTATGATCAGCTGTTCCTTC
Source organism: Carassius carassius (assembly GCF_963082965.1). Taxonomy (NCBI): domain Eukaryota; kingdom Metazoa; phylum Chordata; class Actinopteri; order Cypriniformes; family Cyprinidae; genus Carassius; species Carassius carassius. The sequence continues at coordinate 16,586,040 of NC_081802.1, forward strand.
ATCTTGGCTGAGCTTTCAACGTTGTTACGGGAAAGGATGAAGCTGAATGGTTAGTTCTTGTCACATGACCTGCGGTGCGCTTGGGGCTCTCTGAAAAGTTGAGATGTTTTTAACTCGTTGCGGTGCGGACGCGCCTGGAAAAAACGGGCGCGTCGCACCAGGTGCGCATCGCGACCGTGTCGCTTCCATTATGAGCGCGCATACCGCGCGCCTACATTGAAATAACGAACTTGAGCGCGCAAAAGAAAACGATATGTGAACAGCCCCTAAGAACTGCGGTCTTCTACAGTACTTCAAATATGCCGTGGAGAATCACAGAAAGTGACCGAATTCAAGAACATTGTTGCAGCATCTCTCAAGCAACGAATAAACACCGCTAACTTGGAGAATGCGGTGAAAACTCTTCTTCTCGCGTCTGCCTTAGACCCTCGGCACAAACATCTCAGGTTTCTCGATGAAAACATGAGAGAAGTAAGAAAAATTTTTTTTTTGAACATTATCAGAACATTTTCCTTGATGCGAGTGGCTCAGATGCAGCCGCCGTCACCAACGATGAAGAGAATGCAATGCCCACTCGTCGGAAAAGGCTGAGCCAGTTCTTCAGCGATGATTACAGAGAGTCCAGCCGAGACGAGTGGGAACAGTTCTTGCTGGAGCCATGTATTCCTCCAGATGAGGATCCCATTCAGTGGTGAAACAAAAACACGAAGCGCTTCACAAAACTTATTCGCTTAGCACACCGTTATTTGTGAGTCCCACCAACGTCTGTGCCGTCAGAGCGCGTTTTCTCTGCAGCCGGCCTTATTGTTAAAAGACTAAGGAGCCGACTTTCCCCCGATCATGTTTACATGCCCGTATTTCTTAACAAGAACATGTAAAACAATAAAAAAAAAAAAAAGATTTGCTGACAGTTTAAAAGTTTCAAAGTTAAGTGTAGGCTACGGTCTATAATAGCCTAATTGCTGCAGGCTGCTTTACGTTTTTTCTTCGTTCACTTTTTTTATTTTTATTTTTATCTTTTGCTTTTAATCTGTACTTTTGTTTGTTTGCACACATTGTTAAAGGTTTTCAGCTACAAAACACGACGTGTAATGTTCAAGCTTATTGTGTGTAAGCTTGTTCAAAAATGACGGAAACAATAAATATTGCTGAAAAATAACGTCTGTCTCATTAAACTTAAATGAAAAAAAACGAATATTCGAATATTCGTTTTTTGTGAGCTCAAATATTCGAATGTGATATTTGCGGAAAACGCCCATCCCTACTGGATGCCTGTGATCTTCGGGCCCTTAAACAGCACTGCATCATACAGTAATGCTACTGTAATGGAAATCACAACATGGGCTCAGGAATACTTCTAGAAAACATTGTCGGTGAACACAATCCACCATGCCATCGTGGCTAAAACTCTATAGGTCAAAAAAAAGCCATATCTAAACATGATCCAGAAGCACAGGAGTTTTCTCTGGGCCAAGGCTAATTTAAAATGGACTGTGGCAAAGTGGAAAACTGTTCTGTGGTCAGACGGATCAAAATCTGAAGCTCTTTTTGGAAAACTGTGACACCATGTCATCCGGACTGAAGAGGACAAGGACAACCCAAGTTGTCATCAGCGCTCAGTTCAGAAGCCTGCATCTGGGGCATGGGCAGCTTACACATCTGGAAAGGCACCATCAATGCTGAAAAGTATACCCAAGTTCTAGAACAACATATGCTCCCATCCAGACGTCGTAGGGAAGACCTTGCATTTTTCCAACATGACAATACCAGACCACATATTGCATCAATTACAACATCATGGCTGCGTAGAAGAAGGATCCGGGTACTGAAATGGCCAGCCTGCAGTCCAGATCTTTCACCCATAGTAAACATTTTGCACATCATAAAGAGGAAGATGCGACAAAGAAGACCTAAGACAGTTGAGCAACTAGAAACTGTATTAGACAAGAATGGGACAACATTCCTTTTCCTAAACTTGAGCAACTTGTCTCCTCAGTCCCTCCTCCTCAGTTATAAAAAGAAGAGGGGATGCCACACAGTGGTAAACATGGCCTTGTCCCAACTTTTTTGAGATGTGTTAATGCCATGAAATTTAAAATCAACTTATTTTCCCCTTAAAATGATAAATTTTCTCAGTTTAAATATTTGATATGTCATCTATGTTGTATTCTCTTTTTATTCACAATTTGTACAGTGTCCCTACTTTTTTGGAATCGGTTTTGTAATTCTAAATCGTATTTTTTAAATTATTGTTTTATGGAAAAAAATAGAATTCCTTTTGAAGTGTAGTGATTTTTGCTTTCACCAACCTGGGGAGGTTAAATAGTGTAGTGATGGGTACTCGCGTCACCAATGACGTTATGATATTTGGATTACGTGTCACTTAAGGTGTGGTTATGAGTACATCACACAAGAAAGATTGGTGATCTCTAACTTGTAGAACCTCTTCTGTATCATCCACACAAGGAAGACACAAGTGTTATCAAACAGATTTTATTAACAAAAGATCGACAACTACTAAATGAATACCATAAATAGTGTTCCTGTAGCTCAAGTGGTAGAGCATTGCACTATGAAGTGCAAGGGTGGGGGTTTGATTCCCCGGGAACACATGATAGGTAAAAATTTATAGCCTGAATACACTGTAAGTTGCTTTGGATAAAAGCGTGTGCTAAATGAATACATTTAATTTAATCAATTTTAATTTCATTTCATTTCATTTAAATAAATGAAATAGGAATAAAGTGCATAAGATGCATAAAATGCAACTGATTATGTTGGGTGTTGTAATGTCAGAGCTACGTTATCTGGAAAGATAAACTACTTTCAGCTACTCTGAAAGAAATAAGGTGAAGAACCCTATTATGCATCAAACAAATAGAGAACAGAATTTCCAAAAAAAAAATCACAAATAAAGAAGAAAAAAGAAACACCAGATACTAACACTTGTTATCTAACATTATCATCTGACATGAAACAGCATCAAAACTGTAACGTTATGGAATAAATTGCCGACAGATGAAGAGGTAATAATTACAGTCAAGCTTTGGGGTGTTGACTGACTACATCTATGTTTTGATTATCATTCTGAATTCAATTCATAGTCTTTTTTCAGCTTTTTGTTCAACATGTTATTTCTTTTTATTTATTATGAAACACATTAAAGTGTTTAAAAAAAAGAATGCACGAAGCTAGAATAAAATGTTTTTGTTTACAAATAGATACCCTGTTCTCTCTTTGGATGTTTTGAATGTTCAAATATTCATATAACAAAATATATACAAATTAATACCTAAATAGGGACATAGTGTCACGGTGCAGGGTGCCGTCTCAGCTTCCCCTGCGGCCTGTGTTGTCCTGTCTCTTCGGTAGCTCGTGGTCTGGGCAATCAGCGCTTCTCGTTGCGCCTACTCGGAGATCTCTCTCCAACTCAGCCAGCTAGCCGAACGGCTTGACCAGCTGCAGGCCAGCCCTTCGGCTGCCCCGTCTGTCCCACCTGCTCCTCACCACGTGGAACCGCGACTCAATCCCCCCGCTCCATACTCGGGTGAGCCCAACTCATGTCGGTCATTTCTGTCCCAGTGCTCGCTGACTTTCACTCTCCAGCCTTCCTGTTTCCCCACGGAGCAATCCAGGGTGGCGTTCGTCATCACTCTCCTAGTGGGTCAAGCGAGATAGTGGGGAACGGCTATGTGGGACAGCAATCATGACTGTTGTGCGTTGTTTGAGGCATTCTCGAGGGAGCTGCGCAAGGTGTATGAACGCTCGGCACGCGGTATTGAAGCAGCACGAGCATTGTCGCTGCTTAAGCAGAGCGAGCAGTCGGTGTCCGGTTACTCCATTCAGTTCTGCACGCTCGCCGCGTCCTGCGGCTGGAATGAGAAGGCTCTCTGGGATCACTTCCTCCACGGCCTGGCTGAGCAGGTGAAGGACGAGATCTATTCACTAGAGCTGCCCCCTGGCTTGGATGGGCTTATCGACCTCGCCATTCGTGTCGACGACCGGATTACTCTCCGTTCTCGGCACCGTAGAGAGGGGATTCCCCATGAACACGTCACCGGGGTCCCATATGGAGCAGCATGTGACACGATGTCTCAACGCCGCATCCTCCCGGAGGAGGAGCCTATGCAGATTGGGAGAGCACGGCTGACAATAAGAGAGCGACGCCTTCGCTTGGAAAATCAGCTCTGTCTGTACTGCGGTAAGGCGGGTCACATGGTAGTGGCGTGCCCTGTGGCAGGGCGACGCTTTTGACGCAAGGGAGAGCGCATGGTGAGTGTCATTACAACTCGACTGCCACCTGGTGGCCGTTCAGAGTTCCAAGCTTCAGTACAGTTTGGGGGAGCTGTTTTCCAGGTTTCGGCATTGATTGACTCTGTAGCGGAGGGCGACTTCATGGATTCCAGATTGGCAACTCGTCTGGGGATTTTGGCCATTGCACTGGCCGAACCTATTTCTGCCAGGACTCTTTGTCACATAAACTTTGTCTGGTAATCATGCTGAGGAGATTAGATTTCACCTCATTCACTCGCCCACCGCTCCAGTAGTGTTGGGTCACACCTGGTTGGTTAAACATAACCCTCATATTGATTGGGCCCATGGTTCTATTTTGGCTTGGAGCCCTTTCTGTTTAGCTCAGTGTTTGGGTGCTGCTTTTCCCCCTGTCTTGTCTCAATCTTTGTTGCAGGAGGAGCTGATTAAATTGGTGGATGTACCGGAGGCTTACCATGATTTGAGAGCGGTTTTCAACGACGTGCTCCGAGACATGGTCGATCGGTTTGTTTTTGTTTATATCTACGACATCCTGATTTTTTCCCAGAATGAGCGCGATCATGTCCAGCACGTCAGGCGAGTGCTCCAGCGGCTGCTGGAGAATTGTTTATTCGTTAAGTTGGAGAAGTGTGAGTTTCCGTCGGTTCCGTTCCTGGGTTTTATTCTCTCGTCTGAAGGTATCCCAGTGGATCTCGCCAAGGTAAAGGCAGTTGCTGATTGGCCCACCCCAGATAGTCGTAGAGCGGTCCAGTGCTTTCTGGGGTTTGCCCATTTTTACAGGCGGTTCCTTCGGAACTTTAGCCAGATCGCCCTTCCTCTGACTGATCTCACCTCCACAAGGAAACAATTCTGTTGGTCGTCGCAGGCCCAAGCTGCGTTTGAGAACCTTAAGAGTCGATTTATTTCGGCCCCCATTTTAACGACCCCTGACCCATCTCGTCAGTTCATTGTGGAGGATGCGTCGGAGGTGGGGGTTGGGGCAGTTTTGTCTCTAAGATCAACTTCGGGTGAGAAAATACATCCCTGCGCCTTCTTTTCTCATCGTTTAACCCCGCGGAACGGAACTATGACATTGGGAATAGGGAGTTACTTGCTGTCAAGCTGGCCCTGGAGGAGTGGCGTCACTGGTTAGAGGGAGCGCGATTTCCGTTTATCGTTTGGATTGATCATAAGAATCTTGAGTACATTCGCACCGCCAGGAGAATAAATTCTAGGCAGGCTCGCTGGGCATAATTTTTTGGACGTTTCAGGTTTACCATTTCTTATCGCCCGGGCTCTAAGAATGGTAAACCTGACAAGCTGTTGCGGGTTTTTGAGGCTGAGGCTAGTCCCAACCTCCCGGTGGCCATTTTGCATCCTGAACGGGTAGTGGCTGCGGTCACCTGGGGGGTGGAGTCCAAGGTCCGCGCGGCACTACGCGATACTTCTGTTCCCACTGGATGCCCAGAGGCTCTGCTCTTTGTACCTGAGTCAGTCCGAACTAGCGTACTTCAGTGGGGCCACTCTTCTAGTCTAGCTTGCCACCCTGGAGCGACTCGTACTTGTAGGTTAAACAAGCAGCGGTTTTGGTGGCCATCCATGGTGCAGGATGCTCGACGGTTTGTGTCGGCCTGTCCGATTTGTGCTGCGGGTAAGGGATCCAATCGACCCCCAGCAGGGCTACTTCAGCCGTTGTCGGTCCCTTCACGGCCCTGGTCACACATAGCAATGGACTTTGTGACTGGCTTGCCTCCATCTAGGGGCAAGACGGTAGTTCTCACTGTGGTGGACAGGTTCTTAAAGGCGGTCCATTTTTTTCGCCTCCCCAAATTGCCGTCAGCGAGGGAGACAGCGACTTCGGTCTTAGATCACGTTTTCCGTATTCATGGCCTCCCGGTGAACATGGTTTCTGACAGAGGTCCCCAGTTTGTGTCTAGGTTTTGGACAGAGTTCTGTCGACAGCTGGTGGCGACTGCGAGCCTATCTTCCGGTTATCACCCGCAGACTAATGGTCAGGCCGAGCGTGCAAACCAAGATTTGGAGAGAGTCCTCCGCTGTGTGGCGTCTGCTGAACCGTCATCTTGGAGTTCCAGGTCAACCATGGTAGAGTATGAGCATAACTCCCTCCCGGTCTCATCTACGGGGTTGTCTCCCTTCCAGTGCTGTTTAGGCTACCAGCCACCTCTATTCCCCTCTCAAGAATCCTATGCCGTTGTTCCCTCCGCGCATGCGTTTATTCAGAGATGCCTCCGTACTTGGAGGATCACCAGAGAAGCCCTCACTCGGACTGGCGAGAGGAACAAGGCATCGGCGGACCATCACCGTACTAAGCCCCCTCTTTACGTGTGTGGTCAGAGAGTCTGGTTGTCTACTAAGGACATTAACTTCAGACTGCCCTCACGTAAACTGGGACCCAAATTTGTTGGACCGTTTATCATCTCCAAGGTGCTTAGTGCGGTGTCAGTACGGCTAAAATTGCCCCCTCAGTTTAAAAGGATCCACCCGGTTTTCCACGTTTCTAAGATTAAACCCGCCTTTCGCTCCCCCCTTCAGCCCCTGACCTCTGCCCCTCCACCTCCTAGGCTCATCGAGGGGTCGCCTGCCTATACTGTACGGCGGCTCATTGATGTGAGGCGTAGGGGTAGAGGTCATCAATATCTGGTAGACTGGTAGGATAATGGTCCGGAGGAGAGATGCTGGATTCCAGCTTGTGACATTCTGGATCGCGCTCTCATTTATCAATTTCATCAGCGTCATGGTGAGTCCCCAGGAGGCGTCCCTGAGGTGGGGGGTACTGTCATGGTGCAGGGTGCCGTCTCAGCTTCCCCTGCGGTCTGTGTTGTCCTGTCTGTTCGGTAGCTCGTGGTCTGGAAAAACAGCGCTGATCGTGGTGGGGTTGTGTAGATCACGAGCTGATTCTTCCCCACCTGTCACTTGTTCCCCCACTCCCTTACATGTCTCTGCTTTTCTGTCTGTCGTCGTGAGTAGATTGTTTTGTCTTTGCCCATGTTTTGTATAGTTCCAAAACTCAGTCTCACCTTTTGTTTTCCCGTCTAAGGATCCGTAGTTCCAGCAGCGCGAGTGGTCCGCAGTGTGCCGGCCAGCTCGGAGATCGCTGTGTGCGCCAGAGCATTTTATTATTGTTTATGTTATTTTGTGTTTTGTGGCGAGAATAAAGATTCTCCTTTTTTCTACTCTGCTTCTGAGTCCTCTGTCTAGTACACACCCTGACACATAGAAGTATACTTAAAGTATGTTGTAAAGTGTGTACTCAAAGTTTACTACTGTTATACTTAAAGTATACTTAAAAGTATACTTTTATATACTACAAAGTGGGGCAATTTAGTCCTAAGGAGTATTGAAACAGTACACTTACAAGTATACTACTAGAACACTGATCTTTGTATACTTGATACCTAAAGTATATTTAAAAATATACTTGAACTTTACTTAAGTATACTTAGTAAAATAAACTTGAAGTAAACTACTTTTTCGTAAGGGTCTCTAGGCTGGAGACTCAGGATGCACTGCATCTGTTGTTGTCTCACTGGACGAAGACTCTAAATGAAGTCTGAACGCAGATTATCTCTTTGCCCGCAGGCTGGAGGCTTAGAGCTTGGTTATATCTGTTGCTGCCTTGAAGCTGGAGACTTAGAACTTGATATTTGTTCTTGCCTCTTCCCTCACGGGCCTGAGGCTTTGTTGGTGATCTGTTGCAGTCTTTTCCTTCACAGAACTCAGACTCAGAACAGAGGTTTATCTGTTGCAGTCTCATCTTCATAGGCCAGAGACTCAGAACGGTTGTTGATCTGTTAGTGTTTCCTGGGCGTGTCAGAGGCTCAGAAACTCTGTCAGTCTCTCACCCTTACAGGTCAGAGACTTAGAACGGTTGTTGATCTGTAAGTGTTTCCTGGGCGTGTCAGAGACTCAAAAACTCTGTCAGTCTCTCACCCTTACAGGTCAGAGACTTAGAACGGTTGTTGATCTGTTAGTGTTTCCTGGGCATGTCAGAGACTCAGAAACTCCGTCAGTCTCTCACCCTTACAGGTCAGAGACTCAGAACGGTTGTTGATCTGTTAGTGTTTCCTGGGCGTGTCAGAGACTCAAAAGCTCTGTCAGTCTCTCACTCTTACAGGTCAGAGACTCAGAACGGTTGTTGATCTGTTAGTGTTTCCTGGGTGTGTCAGAGACTCAGAAACTCTGTCAGTCTCTCATCCTTACAGGCCAGAGACTCAAAACGGTTGTTGATCTGTTAATGTTTCCAGGGCGTGTCAGAGACTCAGAAACACTGGTAGTCTCTCACCCTTACAGGCCAGAGACTCAGAACGGTTGTTGATCTGTTATTGTGTCCTGGGCATGTCAGAGACTCAGACACCCTGTTAGTCTCTCAGCCTTACTGGCCGGTGACTCAGAACTTGCTCTGTTAGTATCTTTTCCCTGACAGGAGGTTGATCTGTTGCAGTCTAACCTTCACAGGCCGGAGACTCAGACTGATTGTGTCTGTTGCTGTCTCTTACCTTTTGGGACTCAGAGTCCGAGGTTGATCTGCTTTTGTCTCACCCATGCAGGGCTCAGACTCAGAACGTCTATCTGTAAGTGTCTTACCCTTGCAGGCCAGAGACTCTGATCGTGCTCTGTTAGTGTCTCTGCCTGACATGACTCAGACTCAAAACTAAGAGTGTCTTTTGGGAAAGTACCTTTATCCCTTTCTGATGAGAAGGAGATTGCAATCTGGTGCCTCTCAAATTCCAGACTGTTGTTGGCTGTTTCCATCATAGTGGGGGGACACATTGTGGCCCACCCTTCTTTCCTCCTGTGGAACTTATTTGCATAGTCCAAACACACATTCAGCAAAGTCTTACTATAGTTTTACCTGTGTATTTCTCAGTAAACAAACCGAAACCTTAATACCTTTGGAAATATTCCAAACACATTAAGTCCAAACATGATGGGAAAAGATTGAACTGTCATGCATCCATTCATTGGTCCATTGACAGCTGAGTTTGTGTAAGATGTTACTCTACACATCGCTCTCACTGATAATACTTATTTCTCTGAATAATTATAAGATGTATGTGTTTTAGTTTGCATCAGTTTAAGGTTTGAGAACATAGTTATGAATGGATTTGGATGGAACTCTGTGAACCCTCTTTGTTTCACCCATTGCTGCTACTTCCAGAGGTCCTAAGGAATTTTTATGGCAGTCACAGGCCAAAACCTGTGAAATCAGTCTGTTGGTGGATGAAGGGTAGAAACTGCAAGTCCTGTCCTTCCTGGGATTTGTTCCAAAGGTCTTCTTCTTGCCCTCTAAGAGGTGTCTGGTTGTTGTCCTGGCATCTTTATCTGATGAGGTTGGACAGTTTTCCACCAAGATCCAATCAAAATGTAACAAAAACTTTTGTCCACTATAGTGGTCAGAGAGGGTCGCCACCTAAACTGGGCTCTGGAATGTGCTGTCCACTACAGAAGTGTGATTTTGAGGTTAACAAAATCCCCATTCAGTTATCTAGTTTTATAGACAGACTCTTCTGTATTGGATTCTCATATAAAAATATTTCCCCCATAAGCAGATAATATGGAATAATACAAGAACAAATCCATTTTCTATAATAACTGGGTTAGAATTATATTTTAATGGTCTAACAGTAATAATGAAGGATATTTATACTGAAGCTTCCGCAGTGCAACAGAATGACAGTGACAGAACAAAAACATAGATAATAAAAGAACAGAAAACAGAACAAGTAAAGAATAACAGTATACAAATTGGCAATTGTATGTGCAGGTATATTACTAAAGACAGTTTTGTATGTACAGGTATTTTATGTGCAAATTTGAATTGTAGACTAAGTATGTGTGTTCACAGCCCAATAAGTGTATAAGTGTATAAATGTATAAATATTGTTGTGTGCAATATTATTTGTGTTATTGTCAAGTGTTCATGAGATGGATTACCTGAGGGAAGAAACTGTTCCTGTGTCTGGCCGTTCTGGTGCTAAGAGCTCTGTAGCATCTACCAGATGGCAACAGTTCAAAGAGGACTTTTGCTGGATGTGAGGGGTCCAGAGTGGCAATAATGGCGGTCACCATTTTGTGTGCCTGGGCCATACACACTTCTGAGGTGACGGGATCCACTCCACGTGTCCATTTCAGAGTCCGCTTCAGTTCACAAGTTTGCTTCAGAACTCACTCGAGTCCATAAGTCCCCTCCAGAGCCCGCTCCATTCCATAAATTTACTCCAGAGCCGTCTCTGTTCCATAAATCCACTCCAGAGCCGTCTCTGTTCCATAAATCCACTCCAGAGCCCGCTCCATTCCATAAATCCACTCCAGAGCCGTCTCTGTTCCATAAATCCACTCCAGACCCTGCTCCATTCCATAAATCAACTCTAGAGGACGCTCTAGTACGTTAATCTTTACCAGAGCTCAGTCCTGTGTAGGTACCAGCCTGTGAGTTCCCTGCCTGACCTGTGTCAACCTTTGAAGTCACTGTTGAACTCTCTGCTTGCCCTGTCTCAGTCATGGAGGTCTTCCTTGGACCTTAACCAGTCTCTTTAAAAACACTTAAAAAAAAATCCTTATCCAGTAATCACAAACTGTGATTGGTTCACTGAGTATGAACTGGCTGCCACTGAAAAAAGTAACAGGTAAGACATTATAACGCAGTTTTCCACTACTTCACCTGAATAATTTCACAAAGAAAATATAGAATAAATTTATTATTCAGACTCAAAACATTAAATGTATATTGTACTCAATTATTCTGATTTATGCCATTTATAATGGCTAATTGTAAAGCTCTAGTAATGTTCTTCTTAAAACATTCATGCAAACAGGAAGACCCTGAGGCTTATAACTGCTGATTAAGTAATCACATGTGGGAAAAGTGGTGTGATAATGAATTGTTCTTTAAATAAATTGAGTAACTTACATAAAAAAAATAAAATAAAATAAAAAACCTATAGTCTGTTTTTATATTTCTATATCAGCCCTTGCTATATGGTCATAAAAAATATCTCAATAAAAAATGAGGTCCTAGAATACCTATGTAAACTGGACTAAGTGTTATAATAGCTAAATATGAATATAAACACATTTAAACTTTTTTCTCTCAGTGCACAAAACTATTTTAACAATTAAACAAACTACTCCTTTTGAGATTATTAAGAAAACTGTGAGAAAATGTTGTAGAATAAATTAAATAAATAAATAATAATAAAGACCTCTCAGTTTACACCCCCTTTTTTTTAAGAAGTTGAGACGTTGTGCTTCTTTTCTTGTCACGTGTAATAAAACATTTTCCATTTCTAAACACCTTACATGTGTACTTCATATGAGGTCAACAACTCCAAAGAGGTGTTAAAGCCACAGGTTGAGCTAAGTGCTGCAGAGACCGATATACAAAGTTAGAAGGTTGTTTGCATTGTTTATTCGAGCTTGGAAAAAAATGATGACAAAATGTTGACATTTCACTTCAGAGGTAAACAATGAATGCACAGTATACAGTATGTATTGTAACAGCTTTAATGAAAAACGCAACACACACACACACACACACATTTCATATACTGAAATGTTTATTACAAAAGGGATCATGTACAATCAAACTGGCCGTTCGTTATAATACTCATTATAATATATATATAGAATATTACAAAAGAAGAAAATCCAAAGTAATGAGATACAAGAAAGGAGCACAGCTATGTAGAAAATCAATTTAATGATCATTATACAAAGACATTTGAACAGTGAATCATCATCAAGACAACTAACAACTTATCATAAATAGGCAGATCAAGCAAAACTGCATTTTGAGCTTGTTCTGTTGTTTGGCTTACAGCTTAAATCTACAACAATTGTGTTTAGCTCTAAAAAAAATTTAAGCATAAATCAAAAAACATTACAGTATTGCCAATGTAATTGATCATTTTGCAAGCTCAATTAATAATAATAAAAGTCAAATCAGTTTACTATGTCACATCTAAGTTAGATAAGTGATAAGCATAACTTGCTTACAATTCATTTTAAATCATTTCAAAAACATCTAATGAGCTAAATATGTTGAATAAAGAGATCTACATATGTATGGTTATGCAATATCTTAAATTTGTTTTCAAATATAATGAGAAATAAAAATAAAAGGGTCAGAGGTTTTTAACTGGTGTTGATTCTGGCAGCTCTAGAAGTGCATATGTCTCATTTATTTGGCGGGGCTGAAACTTTTTACATGGTGTGGAAAAGTCTGCCATTGTGCCCTGAAAAAAAACAAAAAAAACAATAGTACCATTTAATTTTAATGCAGATGTGATACAGTTTTCTGTATCACAATTTTCTCCAAAAATATCTTCTTTTGAACTCCATGGAATAAATAAAGACAGGTATGAAACAACATGAGGGTGAATAAATGAGTGAATTTTCATTCCGGGGTAACTATCACTTTAAAGGGTACATATCTTTTTTCTCTTAACTCATTTTGATTGTTTTAATCTTAATTATTTTACCTGCGCTTGGCTTGAATTTTGTGGTTCTTCAAGATCCATAGCTTGAGGCTGTTGTAGGTGTGCATCTTGAGATTGTTTCGAGTTGTCTCTGAATCTCTTGCTTCCAAGAGCAAACATCTTTACTAGTGCTTAAAAGGACAACGAATCCAAATTAAACATCAGGTCTTCTCATTTTTAGAGACAGAAAACTATGGGATGATTATGGTCTCATTATGATTAATAAATGCACACACAATTATCCATGTACTAGATAGATTTTGTGAATGTATTTTACTAACCACAAACAAATGCCATTTAATTTGAATCTGTGGAATTCGGGATTGAATGAGTGTGCAGCAATTTGTACAAATACAGCCACGTTTGTGAATAAACATGTTCTGTTATCCATTAATAAATCAAAAATCGCTCATTCAGAAATGAATCCGTGCATTTGTGGATCAGAAGACACGCGTGCATTAATTGACATCTTGTTCGAATCGATCGTGTTCGGTTCATTTGGATTTTGAGACTTCCTTTTCGCAGTTTACAGCATTCCACCCACCCACACACACACACACACACACACAACTAACGAACATGCAGTGCTATTCATTAACGTGAACACGATTCGTAAATGCGTGTCACTATACAATGAAACAAATGCTTTTCAACCGGTGTATGTAGAATTAAGAATTACATACATGGGCATCAATTTGTACAAATAAAGTCATGTTTGTGAGTATACATGTTCTGCTTTGTATTAACGTGTGACCATTTCCGCGTGCAAAAAGGAATCCGTGGATTTCTGGACCAGGCGACACGCCTGCATTTATTGATTCCTTGTTCGAGTCGATCCTGTTCGGTTCATTTGCATTTTGAGACTTGCATTCCGCAGTTTTCAGCACTGACGATCCACACGCAACCGAAAGGCAAGGCAAGCAGCTACCACTAGATGGCAGTCGCAGAATTACCGAGCTGGGCTGCCCTAGTTTGACAACCGGTGGGTGACAATGGACATTGTTCGCATTCTCCCGAAAAAACTTTAAAACATGGATAATACCATTTTAAACCAACAAGCTAGTTGGGTAAGTAACAAATTTTAACTAAATAACTGGATGACAAATCTAACCAGAACATGACTAGAATGCTGGGTTTCCCGTTAGTCAAGTAACGTTAGTAGCCTACGCAAATTCCGTCATCACCAGCATCGTAGTTTAATCTTAATGAAGTTAATGTTTACTCCGTTCTATAAATTTTAACATGTACCGTATGTAAAACGTGGTTTATTTTAATCATTCATAATTTTTCCATGTTTCTTTATTCCATTTCTCTTAATTCCATGTCTCTTTAGGAATTACTACATGACCACATTCTGGAGAGATTACTTGCACGGGTTACACATGCTCTTCAGCAACCTCAGATTGACATTGATTATTTGGATTTTGTATGTAGACAGGAAGTAGTATTTCTTGATGCTGTGGCACAGCATGTTCATCTGTCTCAGGATGTGACAGAAAGATTAACTGAACTCCATAACGCAATCCAGATTCACAGACGCACTCAAATTTCACAATCAGTTGTTCAGGTGGAAAGACAAAGTTCAAGTGGGCGTCCAAGGATTGTAGTGCCTACAGATCACATTGCCTATCTTCTGGAGATTGGACTCCCTGTTAAAACTATTTCAAATTTGCTGGGTGTTTCCCGGGCTACACTCTTTAGGAGGATGGCCGAAAACAATCTATCAGTTAGGGGATTTTACAGTACCTGCACTGATGCAGAACTTGATGGACTTGTTTCCCAAGTCAAAGAAAGAATGCCACATGCAGGCTACAGATTGATTAAAGGGACACTTAAGGCGCAAGGTCATCATCTGCAGTGGAGCAGAGTAAAAGCATCAATGCACCGGGTGGATAGTCTTGGGATTCTCTCAAGAATGAATCAGTTGGGATGTGTAATCAGAAGAACATACTCAGTGCCATGCCCAAAGTACTTAGTACATATAGACACAAACCATAAACTCATCAGGTAACTTGAGAATGTATTAAACAATAAATGTACTATGCTCTACAATAGACTGTTTTAATATTTCCAACATTATTCAAGAGTTTACAGTTCAAAAGCATTGCATTTTTCTACAGGTACAATTTAGTGATCTTTGCTGGGATCGATGGTTTTTCACGCAAGGTGAGCACACATTTTTATCCAAAAGTACAGTATATACTGGATATGTGTGTTAAAATGCTTGTCTTTTGTATAGATAATGTACCTGGGAGCTGCAGACAACAACCGATCTGACACAACCCTAGCTTTCTTCAGTCAGGCTGTTGAGGAATTTGGATACCCACTGAAGTAAAACTATAATTTTTCTATAATTTTTTATTGCGTACTGTAAAAAAATAAAATAACTTCCTATAGACTAGCAAGTTAAAAACAATCTACATTTAATACATTTGACATTAATTACATTTTATAAATATTAATTTGATGATATATTAACAAAAAATGTATGTATGTTATCTTCATTAACTTGATTATGTATGTTATATTCTTGTTTAGAGTGCGAGCTGATCAGGGAGGAGAGAATGTTGGCGTGGCTCGTCTGATGTTTTCTGTACGTGGGACAGACAGTAATTGCTTTATAGCAGGCAAAAGTGTCCACAATCAGAGGCAAGACAGATTAATCTAAGATTGTTTAAATGTCTTTTACTACTTAAAATACTTGTAATGTAATTCTTTTTTGAAATTTGTCTTTTTTAAAATTAAGAGTAGAGAGACTCTGGCGTGATCTCTGGATGGGAGTCACCAGCGTGTTCTACCAAATCTTGCACACACTAGAGGAGCAGGACATGCTGGATTTGAGCAGCACTCTTCACCTGTTTTGCTGCCATTATGTATTTTTGCCCCGACTGCAAGCAAACCTCAATGTGTTCCGTGAGGGTTGGGACAACCACCCATTGAGAACGGAGCAAAACCTCTCACCAAACCAACTGTGGGTGGTTGGTCAGATGGAAAATCCCATTGACAACCCAGAGGTACTGAAGCAGTTATACAAAGAAAAATTCATTTTACAGGGATAGGTTACACAGAAATTTAAATGTAGTAATTTACTCACCCTCAAGTTGTTCCAAACCTGTACGAGTTTTTCTTTTGTTGAACAAAAAAGAAGATATTTTAAATAATTTTTGTAACCACACAGTTGATGGCACCCTTTGACTTTCATAATAGGAAGGAAATACTATACTAAGAAACTCATACAGGTTTGGAACAACTTGAGGGTAAGTAAATGACAATTTTCATTTTTGGTTGAACTATGCCTTTAATCCAAATATTACAGACCAAGTTGATTTTCAAGATGATTGTAACACTAATTGAATTAACCAATATTAGTCTTTAGTAATAAAACAGTGAATCTTTCCCTGTTGTTTTATTTCAGGAGATGAACATTCCTTATATTGACTGGGAGGAAAGTGGGTACATTGTGGATCAACACACTGTGGTGAATGTTCCACGGTTCGACAGCCCTCTAACTCCTGAGCAAGTGGAGATGCTGAGAGAACATATTAATCCTCTACAACCCTCTGAGTCCAATGGCATGGACATTTATTTGAATACAGTTCAATATGTTGAGAATTTGCTAGCTGAAAATTAGATAGTGTTGCATGTTTTTAAAAGAAATGCTTTTAAGGTGATTTTTCTAAACATTATATTTTTTCAACCATAAGATGTAATTTAATCAATTCAAATAAACAACATTGAGTTTTTGGATACGATTTTTATTGACCATATCACATTGAACATTAAGTCTATCTCATTAAACTACAAAATGTAAAACACAAAAATGGGTGAACGGCCCAAATTAAAGGTTATTATATTATTTTAACATTGCCATATTTAATAGACAAGCAACAGTAACAAAGACAAATTTTAGAAATTCATAAACATCTACACAAGGCCAAAACCACTGTCCACAGACTGCAGACATACCATCATGTCAGCTGTGAGAGCTGAGAGGGAGGTATAGTGATCTGGCAGGCGAATGCGCTCTTGACAAGTGTATGCCTTTGGTAATTGGTTTGGTCCACTGGACTGAACAACTTCCAGCGAGAGGGTGCGTGGCACTACTTCCCATCCAACCCAGAATTTGAGAAGTTTCCTCAGGTTGCTGGGTGATGCTAAGACAAAAAAGAGATACAAATAAGTTATTGTTTAATGGTCACATATAACAGGAAAAAAATAATATTTTATTTATTAGACAAAAATTTACCATGTTCAACAAAGGTTCTCAAAAGGCCTGTAACGAGATTAAGTTTCTCAGGCTGTATGTCGTCAGCATCGCTGTCGTCGCTGTCTTCTGTATGATGTGGTTGGGGCCACTGGATGGCTTGCAGGATCATCTGTAATTCCAAAAAATATGAATTCAGTGTTCAAGTCATGCTACCAAAGTCCAAAACAAATATTATTTTCAAGTGAATTTAGAATTCTGCACATTTTGACAATTTACCTCAGGTGTGATTTCAGCTTCACTTTCTCTTGGGAACAGCAGGGGTAACACATCTGGTCTACAGCTGATAAGTGGCCAGACACCAGTGTCCTTCAATCCCTTTTTTAATTGTTTTAGCTGAGCTCCGACTCGGCCAAGGACCTGTAAATTAAGATAATTTTCAGTATTATAAAAATAATATAATATAAAAAATAATCATTAGTATGTATTTTACATGAATATGTATAATAAACTATAAGATTCTTTGATGAAGTTTGTTAACTTTGTAGTTTTGTTGAGGACAACAAAGGAGGACACAGAATATATTATAGCATGAGTGAGAAGCTGTTGGAAGAGCAGCATCTTGTTGCTCCTCTTGTTTGGTACTGCAAAGTAAAACTCCAAACAAAGGTTGGATACTTGTGAAGTCTCATCCTCAGTCCATTCATCTTTCAGCAGCTATAAAATACAAGCATTATTTAGTGCACAGAATTAGCAGCTATTTTTTAGATGTCTGCATTTCATCAGAAACCACAAAACACTGTTGAAAGACCTGGTTAATTTTCTTTACTCACTAGACGAATCGTCTCCCTTTGTTCAATGTCTGGGCAGTCCTCTAAACAGAGATTTGTGGTGGCTGTGTCCTTTGTGCCCCCTGTCAAAGAATGAACTATTGCCAGGCTTAAGCCTGACAAAGCAGGACCTTGATTGATTAACGAGTGGCCAATCATTCTTCCAGCCATCACAAAAAGTTCACTCTCAACAAGTACAGCTGATGCAGAGGGCAAAAGGTGGTCTATTTCCCCCTCAAACAGAGTGGTCTCTGCTGCATTTCCTGATAAGAATACATTGCAATTAGAAAATTACACTCCATAACAAGCTTGAAAAAATATATATATATATATATATATATATATATATATTTTTTTTTTTAAACTTAAATTTTGAGATTTTTTATGGCAACCCTTTAAAATAAGGTTTCATTTGTAAACATTAGTTGATGTATTAACTGTAAATACATGTAAAATGAAATACCCATGAGCTATACATTTCTTACAATATTTATTAATCTTTTTAATGTTAGTTAGTACAACTTTTGATTTTAATAATGTATTACCGGTAGTAAATGTTGGAATTAACTTAACTAATGTTAACTAAAGAAACGTTATTGTAAGGTGTTACCAGTTTTAAAGCTGGATTGAGAAACATAGATTGCTAGATAATGTTGTGTCTGATTCATATAGCAATGCTAGATACATCTTGATTCATATTAAAGGTAAATTAGATTTTCTGTTTACTAAACATTGTTCAGGCCCTTAGATAGTTAAGGCCATCAACAACAACAAAAAATACTGCCTGCCAAAAAACATAACTCTCTATGAGGACCCTAAAATGGCTGTTAAATAAATGTACTTCTTCACTTAACTTGATGCATAGTCCAGTAAATTTGCTAAATTATGTGAAAACTGCATTAGCAATATTTCATACCATAGTTCAGTTTAAATCCATGCTTTAATTTAGCAATTGCTGTTGACAGGATATGTCTAGTCACTCCAATGCCAATTGCAGCGTCTCCTACAAAACACCAAATATTCAAAGAAGAATTAGTGTTCCATTAATAAAAAAAAATCATAGATTAAGTTTTACTGGTTTAAGCAGACTTATTCCCTACAGGACAGGTTCAGCATCATGTATCAATGCTATTGCTATCAATTATTATAAAATTAAATCTTATATTTTTATCATATATGTGTTAGAGATGTAAATTGTTTATTTGACTTATATGTTTTAGAAACATCATCTGTTGTTAACTTGATACCTTGAATGTGACAGTTAAATGGAGCAGCCCACTGGTTCTTTTCACGTTGTTGTTTGTAAAATGAAATGAGGGACCTGTCCCGTTCCTCATCAGTATCCCTGGAATCCAGTGTCAGAAAAAGGGTTGGCTGCCTTTTACCTCCTTCACGCAAATGCTCAAAGAAGAGCTGTACAGCCTCCTGAGGGTTCTCCACTGTTTTCCATTCTAAAAAAAAAAAGAAAAGAAAAATAATTAGAACCATTAAAAATAATTTATCAAACTAAATAGACAATGACTTATAGTTGGATAAGTAGTTGGATAATCATAGTTGGAGCCCATGAGATATTGCATATCATATGTAGTCAAGCCATGCATTCATCCTATTTTTGAGTATGTGCCCCTATAAAGAACAAGAGTCATAAAATGTATACAGGTTTTATGTAAGATCAAGTTTCATTTGATTCGAATTGTATGAGCGTAGTAGCATTGAGATGACCTCAATCTGTAAAAGTCTCAGAACTTTTCATTTTATGCAGTTTAAACATTTTTCCACTTAATTTACAACAGTGTCTCAAATGCATACAACAATTTTCACTTATGTACATCATAAAATACCATTCAATAAAATGTAATTATTAATTACTTCACAAATGTATGACCATAACTGTAGACATTCACAATTGTATAATTCACCTTCTGTTGATGGTCCTGAAATACGGGATGAATGACCTCCAGACGATGGCCCTGGCTGCTCCATGTCATCTTCAAAAACACTTGTACTGAATGATCTTAGACCAAAAGAAAATACAAAACATTTAACTTACAAATAACACTGATGCAGTTGTAAAGAATTTAATGTTTATGTTGTTGTGCTATGCACAATCCTACTCCATCCATCTCACAAGCATTTAGAACTATGGGTCATAGCAGCCTTCGTAACAACTGAATTCATGCCTTCTTTTATTGTTTGTAATGTCAAGTATAGCCTAACATAGTATACATATTGACCTGGGGCCTGTACCATGATGCTAGTTGAACAAACTACCGAACAGCCAATCGCATGCTGAGAAAGAGTGAAACTGCGATTCATTTCTCGCAAGAGAAGCAGCGCGATTCACATATTAAATAAAATTAAAATATTACGATTTTAAACACATTTACACAGCAAGAAGAAAACAGCTGTCTATAAGAGGATGACTAAAAGTAAAAGTCTCACTACTGTATATCAGTGCAAGTAAAATTTTGTGAAGTTAGTTTATACAGTTGATAAAGGTATAGAGAGAACTGAACATGTAGTCATTTTATAGCTTCATCTATTGATTCTAAAGCGTATTTATATGACCTTTATATATGTATTCATTTAAACTCTGCATAATAATAATAGATGAACTAAAATTGTACCTGTGATTGATTAACGGTATAATAATTACTTAAATAATATTTAAATCATATAAATGTATTATTCTAAATTAGCATTACTATAAGCCACAAGATTTTGTCTTTAAAAATCAATTGCTGTGTAGTGACCTTTAGTTTGGAGCAGAAACAGGTGGAGTGACTTTATCGCATCAGATGTGTCACTTTGACCACAGCTGATTTGTCAAACTTCAGTCTGAGATCTCTAATCCAGAACATAGCCTGCCCCGGAGCAGGTTAGCCATGCAGCGTAAGATACCATGGCGACAAACTCCGATTAAAGCCAAGCTACTTTCATAGTACCTAAAACCCAGGGTTGGTGGAAACTAAGCTGAAACATAGCTGGCTAGCCACCTAAACCGGCTTCATGGTATAGGCCCCTGGTTTCACAGACAGAACTTAGATTAAGCCAGGATTAGGCCTTAGGTCAATTAGGACATTTAAGTAGCTTTTATAAAAATGCCTTAGAAAAAAAACATTACTTGACATATTTAAAGTATGGCACTGACATATTTTAAATGGATAGTTCACTTTAAAATTAAAATTCTGTCATCATTTACTCACCCTCAAGTTTTTTCTTACTATGGAAGTCAATGACTCCAGTTAACTGTTTGTTTACTGAGATTCTTCAAATATCTTCCTTTGTGTTCAGCAGAAGAAAGAAATTCATACAGGTTTGAAACAACTTGAGGATGAGTAAATAATGACAGAATTTTCATTTTAAAGTGAACTATCCCTTTAAGATATGCTTTTAGTTAAAACAGTTGTCTTTAAGTCTGGGACCACCTTAAGCCTTGTCTGTGAAACCACGGGCTTGACTGCATAAATCCATAAATCCTTATAATAAGATTTTAGTGCCAAGCAAATATCAAAGTTAATTTTAAAAACACAACTTATACCTCTCAGCACATAAACTGCCATGATAAGGTAATGCAGACAGTGGCAACTCCTTTTGGCATATAGGACACATCTGTAATGACAAGAAAATGTATACAAAAAGTAAAAGTTAGCAGGAAAGTAAGTCTTGTTTTAAATGCAATCAAATTTGAGAAATAAGCATTACCGCAAGGCTGTCTTCGGAATCATCTCTGGCACCTGCAGCAATATTTGTGACCTCCTCCTCTAAGTTGTCATTACCATCCTCCACAATGACAAGATCAATCTTCTCCTGTCATTTTAAAATTATATTAACCTCTGTTACATTAGTTACATTTAGTTAAAGTTATTAGTTAAAGTTATTGTCATTGGTGTGAACATGTTTCACAATATGTACACATACAGTCATTGTGGATCAAATATATTTATTTAAATAAAAACCAAATTGTGTGTAACGTAAATAAAAAACGTATTTTGCTGCTGTGACAATATGGCTATACAAAACTCACAATTGGTGCAGATGTGTAAAAAACTCACATTGGAATTTAGTTTGCACTCCTCGGCATGCAAAGCCAACATTTGCAGTGGCATGGTGGTGTTGCAGGTGACACAGGGCACCTTTGGCATCTTTGCAAATTCTGCTGAATTGTAGGGAAGAGGCTGAGTGTCCATCTCCTCCTGAAGGGGCACCAAAAAAATGACATTTTTTCCACAGTTCGAGACAGACCGAATTTGCCGACCAGAGTAACCCTCTGTGTCCATGGAGATGAGAGTCAATCTTCTCTGGCCACTTCCTCCTGCAACAGAATTTGTATGTAATGAATGGATCCAAATTGATAGATGATCATTGGTTAACTGAGCTTTTCAAACAAGCTCAAAATGCCCATATTTACCAGTTGCTTTATAAAACATCCACCGTCCCTGTAGTGGTTGAAGTTTGGGGAACTCTTCCTCCATAATTGTTACTATCTATAAATAGATAATTCATGAAAAGTCAAACATAAGATTTCAAATTTACACCAGGTAATAGAACAAATGTCAACATTGCATATAGCTTTTTAAATACTAAAAGCATTCAAATATACCAAATAATCAGACATATAATCACTTACATCCATATGTTTGCAGTCCTCTGCAATTGTCACTACCCTTTTCCCCAACCCTGCTTGTGCCAGTTCCAGCTCTACTGTAGGCTTCGGGGTTAGGGTTGTTGGCGATGGTAGAACACAGACTGTGAGGTCTGTGCACTTGATAGGCACTGTCTTTGGAATGCGACCTTTGCCTCTCTTTGCGTCGGTTTTTGCACTAAACATATTTGGAAACTGTCTAAGAAAATGCAAGTTAATAACAGCATTCAAAAGTATGAAGTTGCATTCAGTTTAGAGAATGAGTAATAATACATTATAATTAAAATATGATATAAAACTTTTTTGTCAAAAATGTACAAAACAAAACATTAAATAATGTGTTAATATAATAATTCTACCTCTTTAAAGCCTGGTTGACTCTGGCAGATGCATCAGTGCTGGTAGAGAGAGTAATAGAAGAAGTACTAGAGGGAATAATAGAGGGAGTAATAGAGGGAGTAAAGGTGTTGCTAGAGGCACGTTGAGGAGGCCTGACAGGTGCAGAAACATTGTTTTGAGTGTGGCCCGCGGACAACTCCCTGGAGATGGCTGTGACAAGGGCCTGAGCCATACTCTCTACAGTGTTCTATTTAAAAAATATAATTAACAAGTTAACACAAAAATATGCCACGATGCACTTCAGTAAACAATTAACCTGAGTCAAGTTTAGAAACATGTTAAGGTCCAAAATTGTTATGTTAGTTGTCGTCAAATCACTTTTCTTCTCCTGCTCTAACTTACACATAGGCCTATTTTCTTTCATCGAATGTGCCGAATAATTTGCCTTATAAAATTCTTCATAAATTTAAATACGGCTGCGGTTCTCTACTATGTTAGTAGCTACTGCTACCATCAATGAAAAAAAGAAAAGAAAAAACACTGAACGTTATTAAAATATTACTTACAGAAGTTGAAGTCGCTGGCACAGGTTGTCCCGCCATGACGTAGTGTGTCCTACAATCTATAATCGATTTAAAAAATGGCTCTGTCAAAAACTAGATTCGACCCTATCGATGGTGGGTGGTGATTGCGTAAGCCACGTGACTACACTTACATTTAACGTACAAATAAAGCAATCGAAAAAGACAAACGATAATTAGTACACAATTAGCTTGATACAAATTAAAACTTATTTGAATATAAACGTTATTATTATCATTATTTTTTAACTAAATAAATTTGAAGACTACCAGCTCGGTAATTCTGCGACTGCCATCTAGTGGTAGCTGCTTGCCTTGCCTTTCGGTTGCGTGTGGATCGTCAGTGCTGAAAACTGCGGAATGCAAGTCTCAAAATGCAAATGAACCGAACAGGATCGACTCGAACAAGGAATCAATAAATGCAGGCGTGTCGCCTGGTCCAGAAATCCACGGATTCCTTTTTGCACGCGGAAATGGTCACACGTTAATACAAAGCAGAACATGTATACTCACAAACATGACTTTATTTGTACAAATTGATGCCCATGTATGTAATTCTTAATTCTACATACACCGGTTGAAAAGCATTTGTTTCATTGTATAGTGACACGCATTTACGAATCGTGTTCACGTTAATGAATAGCACTGCATGTTCGTTAGTTGTGTGTGTGTGTGTGTGTGTGTGGGTGGGTGGAATGCTGTAAACTGCGAAAAGGAAGTCTCAAAATCCAAATGAACCGAACACGATCGATTCGAACAAGATGTCAATTAATGCACGCGTGTCTTCTGATCCACAAATGCACGGATTCATTTCTGAATGAGCGATTTTTGATTTATTAATGGATAACAGAACATGTTTATTCACAAACGTGGCTGTATTTGTACAAATTGCTGCACACTCATTCAATCCCGAATTCCACAGATTCAAATTAAATGGCATTTGTTTGTGGTTAGTAAAATACATTCACAAAATCTATCTAGTACATGGATAATTGTGTGTGCATTTATTAATCATAATGAGACTATAATCATCCCATAGAAAACACATTTCAAATAACTCACCTATGATCACAATGATCAGAACACCATTCAACAGAACAGATTTCAGGATCATAATCTGCCATTGTGTCTGATTCTGATCAATATACTTCACCACTGTATGATTCTTGTTCTCTAGATTTAGAGTTAGTTCTGTGCAATCATTGAAAGAGTTTAATATTGAATATTTTGTGTCTAACAGTGATTTAGTGTTTAATTTCAGTGAATGGTCACTCACCAGTGATGTACAGTCTGGTGCCGTTGCTGTATTTTGGAGGTGGATTTGAGGCCACACAGTAATAAAGTCCTAAATCATCAAGAGTTACATTATTTATGAACAGATGATGTTTACCCTGAACTGAATATTTGTATTTAAATGTTTTATTGTAGTAAAAAGTAGCTGAAGTTGTAGAAGAGAGTAATATCATAACTGGAGGATCTGGTAGTTTCAGTAATAACCAGTTAACCCCCTGTTCATCAAGATCACAGTTTAAAGTCACATTTTGACCCAAATCTGTTAGTTGATCTGTTAAAGTCTCTGCTGCTTGACACCATATGAGCAGAACTGTGAAATAAAACACACACACATGTACAAATATTTAATATAGAACCGTTAGACATCACAAATCAATGTAGATTTCAAAGCTCATACAAACAAATTTATGAAGAATAACTCACATAGATGCAGCTGCATTATCTTCATGATGCACTTCAACATGATGCAGTGTAAATTTCTGCTGTTTGAGAGGAACCTTTACCCTAGTAGTTTCAAGCGGGGAATCCAGCCACATCAAGAGGAAGTTGAATTCAGGTTTGCACCGCCCACATTTTGTAGTTACTTTGCAATTAAATTAGCTTTCAGTGTGCTATAAACTATTCTTTCATGGTTGTGTGCTAGTTATACATTAATTGTTCTTAACTGGTTTTACCTTAGAATCCAGATTTTACACCGAACATGTAGTGGAAACCAAAGTTTATAGTACAAAAGTAACAAAAATCAAACTTTGAAAGTGCTAATACCATTAACTGCATACTGTATATACATAAGTATGCTAAATTGTAAACATGAAAGAAGCTGAATAGGAAATCGGAATCTTTAGTTTAACATTTTCTGCGCAGTGTGTGTGTGTGTGTGTGTGTGTGTGTGTGTGTGTTTGGTTTCTGTCTGTTGAATGCTGGTGGTTTTAATGCTCTCTGCAGCCAGTACTCATTGTGGTCAGCACAAACCCTGTTTATTTTCACTGTAAATGAACTGTTCTTTTTTATTGTTTTAATTTTGTTTAGTATTATTGTATCAAATGTTGACACCTGGGGTCTAGGGGGTCTACCAATTATTGTTTAATCTCAAACTAATTTGTGAAAACAATTAAAAACATACATAAAAAGAATATTTAGTTAATTTAGAACACATAGACTTGATTAGTTGGATCGTTTGTCACCCCTGCTCAAAAGTAATGTGAGGCTACTGTGAGAAATCAGGAATTGCCTCCAAAGGACAACCAACTTTGAAAAGGAGAATTTAGCATTTGTTCTCTTTTAGTTAGCATTATTATTAGGGGCCAAGCACCAAAGGTTGTATCCGTTGGAGTTCTTCTTCTTGCGTTTGTTCCTCCAATGCATCTATGGCAGGCGATATAACCATTTGCGGGAAAGTTGTGAAGTTTAGCACACTAATAGAGGACAGTCTCATTATCAACCATAGCAAATTTGGAGTCTCTATCTCAAACTCTCTAGTGCCACCACTTGTCCAAAAATTATTTTTTCCTCTGAATCCTTGGCTCATGTTGCGTCAATTGGATATTCAAAAGCAAAAATCATATATGTTTTTTTTTTATTGTTCATAAAACCAAATTTTTCAAACTCATCCTAGACGGTTTGTCTGATTTTCTCCAAAATTGGCTCATATCATCTTTAGACCATGCTGGCAAAAAGTTATGAAATTCAAGTTGATTCGTCCAACCATTCTCGAATAACACACAAACGAATTCTACTATAAGCACACAAAAATGGATGTGAGGCTATATCTCTGCAACGGTTTGGCATATTGAGACCAGACTTGGTGTGTGTCATAACAAGCATAACCTGAGGCTACCCGCTGTGTCTCTGCACAATGCCACCTAGTGGTCAGGAGATATAAAAAATGAATATTTTTGCTTATAACGTCTGAATGGTTTAACTAAAAATCACAAATTATAGATATAATGAAATTTCTAAAAATGCTAAGAACTTTTGCTTACATTAGCTTAGCTTAACTTAGCTTATACATTAGCTTATTATAAATCAATTTGTAACAGCACCACATAAACCATAAACCATTTATTAACCATTATTTAGGAAATTTCCAAAAATTCTGATAAATTTTCATAGCATTAGTCTATGCCTATAGTCTGTAAAAGAGAGCCACTCATGTCACATAATTTTTTCCTTACTTATGAGTGGGTTTTATGGGCGTTGGTGGTGGGTTGGGGGTTGTGTTGGTTTTTCCTCCACCATGGATGTGCTGTGGTGTCACCCCTTCAGTTTTTGTGTTGTCTCCATTATAACTGACATTTTGTGACAAATTCTGTAACAAATAATCTATATTATATAGTTTCTCATTGACTTCTATGAGTGATTTTCTTGGAGGTGGCATTGTTTGTGGGTGGTGGGTGTGTGTGCATGTCTCATCATTCTGCATTGTGAAGGTGTATATGAGTTGCGGTTTCATTTTGTTGAATTTTGTGGTCTGAGTGTGACTTTTTTTTCACACATACAACGGTCACACCCATGGACAGTTTTTTGTTTGTTTTGCTGCCTCTTACCTTACTCCATGTTTGCGTTTACATTTATGCATTTAGCAAAGTGACTTACAGTGCATTCAGGCTATATTTTATTTTTTTTTACCAGTAGGTGTGTCCCCTGGAAATTGAACTCATGACCTTTTGTGACGCAGTCAGTTGAAACATAAATCAAGGATGCTCACTTGCATAAGTTAATACCAAACAGTAAATATGTTTATTTACAAAAAAAAGCTAAGAAATCCACTTCAAGGGATCAATTTCAGAAGTGGACCAAGCCAAAATGAACAAATATGGCTAAACTGAAACCCCTTTATATTACCCAAAAGAATGAAAAACACATTAAAAGAAAAATACAGTGTACCTTCCCTAACTCCCTTAACCCCAAAACATAGAACAAACAAACCATATGCAAAAAAAAAAAAAAAAACTATGACTTTGTATTGTGTAATGAATAAAAACTTGAGTCCAATGGCTGGTTCAGAGGTTCTTTATCATGACTTGAAAAACACAGTAATCATTTGTTGCTTTCAATGTAGTGCATATTTGATCAGTCTTCTCCTGTCAACAGCTCGCTCTGCTCAGACCTCCCGCGGACTCAAGCTAGAGCTCACAATGCACATTTACAATAATAAATAATATAAAGAAAATAGTAACAATTAATATCAGGTGTATTAACGGTCCATAAATACAATATATATATATGTTAGGGTAAGAACGATGGAAGACCAGGGCGGGATGCAGTTAACAGTCTTTAATGAATAAAGTAAATTGTCTTCACTGAAGAATTAGAACATAAATCACAGGCTTCAGTCAGAGCCAGAACAGAATAGTCAGACGACTGGATCTAAGAAAATCTAAATAAACTTCCACGAGGACAGAGGCAGGGACCCCGAGATGCATACAGCCAGTCCGAAACAGTGAAGACAGCAGGCAGGGTGAACAGCCAAGGGCAGGCGCTGAACAGGTACTCTGCAAACAGGTACAGCTGGATAATACACAGTCCAATGGCAGTATAACTCACAGTAGAAATAAGGATTTCACTTTCCACAGATAAGACAGGACAGGACTAGGGAACAGACGTTTCTCACGAGAGGTCATTGAATAATCTGACAACAAGACAGGGCTAGGAAGAGGGAATAAAAAGCAGAGACAATCAAGAGCAAAAGAGGGGACAGGTGAGGAGAAGGGAACGAAAGGGGAAACAGCTGAAAGAGATAATGAGCGGAGGAGTGGATGAGTGTGCGTGATTGTGTGACCACAAGAGGGAGACAGAGAAAGAGGAGAAGAAACCAGGATCATGACAACATATATATATATATATATATATATATATATATATATATATGTGCAACCCCTCTCTCCCGGGTCAGTCTTAAAAGAGTCAGTGGCAAAAAGAGTATGAATGTTGTTTAAGTTACTGTTTATAAGGGTTGTACTGACCAAATGACACTTGCTTACGTTGATATGTTTAAATACAGCAGCTACACCTCTACCTCTCCTTACAGTCTTGCAGACACTCATGAAAGTTAAGTTAGGAGGGCTGCTTCATTGAGGATTGTTGCACTGCAGCTGTTTTAGCCATGTTTCGTTTAGAAACATAAAATCCAGATTGTTTGTGTTTATAAAGTCATTGATTAGAAATGATTTATTTTTTAGTGAGTGAATGTTTAAAGATGCATAATAGGCCGCAGATTAGATGAGTTTGCCCTTCAGCTTGAGAAGGCCTTAAACTTTTAATCACGTGATAAAACTGAAATAGAGAAAGCTACAGGCACACTGGGCTCCCACTTGTTCTGTAAAGATTTCTGAATGTTGCTGCTATTATAGCAGGGACCCGACACATATCACTGAGAGCTGCTATCAGTTGTTTTTGGTTTACCTTCAGAAGAAGGAGTGTTTGGGTCCTGGCTTTGTGGCAGCAGTCGGAGAGCTCTCGCAGGAGCAGGGGCCACAGGCTTTGGTGGTTGGGGGCCCGCCATTTTTTTTATATCTGCGGGCTTGCAGCTAATGAGTGAGAGAGTTTAGTCCCAGCATACATAAATTCTTCCATTTTCTGTGAGAAGCACAGAAGTGGAGATGCTGGAGAGAGGGATAATGTGTCTGGTGAGATGGGCTGTGTCTTTGGCGTTTCCGGTGACTGTGATATGTTGTCCTGGCTTCCCTGGCTGTTTTCCAGAAAGTCATCCTTGGGTGCTGAGTCTTGTAGCTGTTTTGATACATCACAGTCTGTCTGTGAGGAGCTCTGTGGGCATGGCTCAGCAGGGATAGTGTCAATCAGCAGTGCTTGTTGTGGCTGCATGGTGTTATCAGTGTCCTTGTGGGATATGTCAACCTCATGATGACTCGGACCCGGTGTGTGTGTGCTGAATGGATTGACACACTCTGCTGAAGGATGACGGAGTGAAAAGTATATATTGTCCTTAAGCACTCTAGAACCAAGTTTTCTTGGGTGGAGGCTATCCAGTTAAAACAGTTGTCTATGACCCCAGAAAAGACTGAAATTATCGATGAAATTCACTTCTTTTCTATTGCAAGATCTTGGTAGCCATGTGTTCAGCCCAAGCATCCGTGAAAACATATTAGTTCCCTTTGCTGGGAGTTGTCCACAGATGAACGACTGAACTTTTGAGTCTCCAAAGTGTTTCAAAGATTTCAATGAAGTCCTTCTTAAGGAGTTCTGACTGCTCTTTCCGAATATCATTCTTCCCCACATGGATGATGATTCGATTTGCAGTCTTCATCAGAATGCTCTGAAGTTCCTTGTTCACACCAGAGACCATTGCTTGAGGAAGGCAGCATGTTGTTGTAGTCCTGCTACTAATGTTTCTGATAACAGAGTCACCCACTATCAGAGTCCTGGGCTTGGCTGCGCTCTGAGCTGAATGCCGCTGTCTGCTCGACCTTGAGCGCCTGTTAGTAGCGGTGTTAGCTGCTGGCTGATCCAATCCATGTTAAATCACATTTGTGGATTCCTGTCCTGCATTCATTAATGCTTCAAATCTGTTCTCAAGATGTATAGGGGGTGGTAGAATACCAGTATTCACAAGCCTTGTATATAATTCCATATATAATTCCACATGTGTTAATTCATAGTTTTGATGCCTTCAGTGTGAATCTACAATTTTCATAGTCATGAAAATAAAGAAAACTCTTTGAATGAGAAGGTGTGTCCAAACTTTTGGTCTGTACTGTGTATTATACAATCCAAAATAACATGTATTTAGCATCTTCTTTTGTATAGTAATTTAAATGGTTTCCTCTGATTTAAAATAGAGCGCAGACACATTTTTTGTTTAAATTTGGATATTTCTTTTAGTTGTATGATTTTTTTATTTGATTTAGGATTTTTTTTTTTCAAGTTCAAGTTTCAATTTCACAAAGAACTATGCAGCATTTTGTCTGAGAAAAAATAAAAGGACACATTTTTATTTATAATTTGTCTTAAATCTCATTTGGTAAAAAATAAATAAATATATATATATAAATTGTAATAAAACTGTTTGGTGTAAACTGTACTGTGAATGTTATCGCATCATAAGTTTATTGAATAGTAACATCTGGATATGCTACTAGTATTTGCTGATCATGCTGATTTGTCCACAGTAAAGTGCAGCCAAAGTTTTTTTTTTTTTTTATTATTCCGAGCTAGTTTAATTGATTTTTGGCTATCAAAACCTGAAGAATGCTTGCCCGAAGGGCTACCAGGCAATTTGAAATTTTGCGACCCCTGAGGTGTGTTTCCCAAAAGCATCGTTAATAACAACATTGCTTGTGACCGTGGGAAACGAGCCCTGTCAATTTTGACTCAGCAATTCATTTGCGACTTTTTTCACTTAAAGTTTGGTCCATTCATTAAACAAATCTATTTTATTATCTGGATAACTGTACCAGTTGTTTTAGGTACTTTTATTACTTTTATGTATTACTTTTATGTCTTTTATTACTTTTATGTGTTTGGTGTGTCTGGATTTGTTTTGAAGCTTGGAATATGCAGCATGAACCGTCGCAGAATCCCATTCATTGTATTCAAATTGAATTTATATTGATTTGGAGATTTAAATGACGTAAAAAATGTGTTGTCCATAGAAATTCTGTGGAAAAATTAATGTTCTTAAAATAAAATGCAAAGAAAACCAAATCGTATGGCTGGTAGATGTCGGAAAGCATAAAAGCAAGGCATCAAGTTAATATGTTCCTTTGTGTTACAAAGCTAAAGTACTCTAAAGTATTTAGATTAAGGTACTAAACTTGAGTAATCTAACAAAATATGTTACTGATGACTTTTTAAAGCTTGTATTTTGTAATCTTTTAGTGAAATACATTTTAAAAGTAAATTTCCCAGCCCTGGAAATACGTAACATCTCCGGGTCCACACCGACACACCTTGTTCGCTTTCTGAGTGTGTCTCGAACTCTGGTCTCCGGCATGGGAGGCGGACGCACTATTTAATATAGATAAATAAAGATTAATTCTGATCTTATTCATCAGATCTCACATGCACTACAGCATCGCAATTACTAGTTTAGAGCACTGACACCCTGTTGTAAAACAACTTGTTTCCGTATATTTTAATGATGTTCGATTCTTGAGCGAATCGTTCTTTTGAGCCAGTTCTCAGGAAGTACCCGGTTACTATTTGGTATTTGGTGCCCAAGGCGAGAGACCTTACAGCGTGTGCACAGCTTTCATAATACGATACATACATTTAATTAACTTTTTTTTTTAATTCTGCAATTTTGCGCCCCGTCCAGCAGATGGCGCCCCAGGCGGCCACCTGTGTCGCCTGTCGGCAAAGCCGGCCCTGCCCGGGTGAGTTGTTCAAATCTAACTGAATCAAACTTTAGATCCGGGTTGATTATGCAGGGTGCAAAGCCGAAGTAAGTCTGACTCAAAAAGAACCGAACTGGTTTAACCAACTGTCTAAGGCCCCGTTTACACGATGGGAAAAGGCAGATATTTCCCTGCGTTTTGGCCTGTCATTTAAACGAAAACGCAGTTTTTATCCCTGAAAACGATTATTTCTAAAAACTCCGGCCAAAATGGAGATTTCTGAAAACACCGGTTATGTGTTGCCATGTCAACTGGGAGAAACGGGGTTTTAGGTTCTCAAACGTCACATTATGAGCCAGAAAATGCTTAACGTCATGTGAGCGCCCTATGTTTAGAGTTTGTTTTGGTAACGTTACTGTTTGATCATGGATGCTGTTTTGGTCTGTTTGCATTTGCAAACACAACTGCTGTATTATATCGCCATGTCTGTGTTGTTTTGAAAGGAACAGGAAGTTGCTCGATTTTGATGATTCTGATTGGCTTGCATGGCTTTATCCTTCTCCCTACACTGCCATAGGTTTGGCATAGT
The DNA here is from genome assembly GCF_963082965.1 of Carassius carassius. NCBI lineage: Eukaryota > Metazoa > Chordata > Actinopteri > Cypriniformes > Cyprinidae > Carassius > Carassius carassius. Next base: position 16,618,565 of record NC_081802.1, read on the forward strand.
TATGATGGCGCCCGACGGCGTATTTATGCGGGTTGATGTAAACGACAACTTTTTTGAAAACGATGTTGTGTGCACGATGTTATTTTTGAAAACGGAGGGGGGGAAATATTTGTTTCTCTAAATACCCGGCTATGTGTAAATGTGGCATAAGTATTGAGATGATTCTGATGAACGAGTTGACTGCATGTGTATCACCGTTGACTTGAACGAGCTTGATACATAAAGTTTCTTTAAAACAACATATAGGCTATATATGCTATGAATAATTTTATTTAAAAGTCCTGGATTTTTATTAAAACATGGAAAAACCTAAATTTTAGCACGGATTATTCTGCATGCAGATCATATTTTAAGTCGTTTAAGTGAATTCAAGGATTTTATAAGACAATTTTACTTTTTCTTTATATGTCAGATATGACTGAACAATATTGACTAACCTTGGCTACAACTCAGACTAGATAAGAACTACATGAATAGCACGTATCTGCGTTTGTGCTGTTGTGTGTGAATTAATACGCTGCACCTTTAATTATAATGCAAGGCGTGAACGCAGCAGTCTCATCCAACCTCAATCAAACACACCTGAACAACCTAATCAAGGTCTTCCAGATTACTAGAAAGCTACAGGCAGGTGAGATTGATCAGGTTTGGAGTTTACGTGATCTCCTTTAATCTTTAAAACAGAGTTTTCTTTGTTGCAACGACAGGTTTATTCATTTTATTTTCGTGTCCCTCATTGTCTGCTTTTCCTGACGCACTAATTCAACGCATTTCCCAGCAGAGATCACTGCGAGACCGCAGGTCGGGAGGATGACAGCACGAGTGTACCGCTCATTGATGGCTGTTTTATCATGTCTGTCTGGAAACTTGATCATAACAGAAGCCACATGTGAGAAGATCTGTTAACTTATTATACAGCCTGAAGGAATGCAGAAATGTGTCTTTCGGTCTTTGAAAGTAACTAATATTAGACCCAAATGTTTCAGGAATCTGGACACAGAATAGGACATACTTATTTGATAGCTAGACATTCATTTCCTATTAGGTTTTATGCATATGCTTTATATTAACTTTTAAATCTTTGTTTCACCTTCAAGTGACTATGACTTTTGAAAATCTGGCCATAATCCATGAATACTACACTAATGTTAACCCTGTCTGGTTTAAATGTTTCAAAATTCTTTAAGTTGAAAACACTAAGTAAGAAATAGTAGCAGTACTAATAAAATTTTTAAATGGGATAACTTGTAATCTGTAACTTATTACATTTTCAAAGTTGGCTTCCCAACAATGGTGTTCGGTTTCTGTCCGATGAAGCTGACGGTAGTGCCGTCTCGTCGAGGATGTTTTTTTGATGGAGACTGCCCTGGAGGAGAAAAATGCTGTATATTTGAGTCGGGGTCTGCGTGTGTGCCGCCTGTTTCCAGTGAGTTAATAATTGATTCAAACCCCCCCCCCCCCCCCCCTAAAAACAAAAAGACTGAAGTGTAATTAAATGCTATAATTGTTGTTTTTATAATATATAGTGGATAGAATTATTCAGCAGTCATTGATGAAGCCAGGACTGTGTCCACCCCCAACCTATGGAAGATCGTGTACCACATTCTGTAACGGTGACTCTGACTGTCCCAACAATGAGAAGTGCTGCAGCAATGGATGTGGTCATTACTGTACAGCTCCATATACAGGTATGTTATATTGATTTGGTTAGTTGTTGTTGTTGTTAATAATAATGATGATAAATTCTTTTTAGTCTTTTGATCTTAAAAGTATGTCTGAATTGATCCCTTAGGACAGCTTTAAATGGTATTGCGGTAGGAAATAAAAAGGACTAATATAGTACTCATTCTGTAGGTAAAACATGCTATTCGTGCTTTGAGTGTTTCTTGCTGTATACTGAAGTGGCATTAAGTGCATATGCATGGACTAAAGCTGACTATCTGTGTTCATGCAGTGAAGCCAGGTCAGTGTCCCAAACCGAAGAAAACTCCAGAATGTGCTGAAAGCTGTTTCCATGATGGCCAGTGTCCTTCCACACAGAAATGTTGCCCAACCACCTGGGGCCATGCATGTAGTGAAGCAAATGATCTAGAACATGATCAGGGAAGTGTTCACGCAAGTGTTCATGTAAGTGTTCAGTCAGATGATCATGGAACTGGTTCTGGAAGCGCTCAGGGAAGTAGTTCTGGAAGTAGTTATGGAAGTGGAAGCGCTCAGGGAAGTAGTTCTGGAAGTAGTTATGGAAGTGGAAGCGCTCAGGGAAGTAGTTCTGGAAGTGGATCAGATCATGGAAGTGGTCAGGCTCAGGGAAGTAGCTCTGCAAGTAGTTCTGGGAGTGGTCAGGATCAGGGAAGTAGCTCTGCAAGTAGTTCTGGGAGTGGTCAGGCTCAGGGAAGTAGTTCTGGAAGTGGATCAGATCAGGGAAGCGGTCAGGCTCAGGGAAGTAGCTCTGCAAGTAGTTCTGGAAGTGGTCAGGATCAGGGAAGTAGCTCTGCGAGTAGTTCTGGAGGTGGTCAGGATCAGGGAAGTAGCTCTGCGAGTAGTTCTGGAAGTGGTCAGGCTCAGGGAAGTAGTTCTGGAAGTGGTCAGGATCAGGGAAGTAGCTCTGCAAGTAGTTCGGGAAGTGGTCGGGCTCAGGGAAGTAGTTCTGGAAGTGGTCAGGCTCAGGGAAGTAGTTCTGCAAGTAGTTCGGGAAGTGGTCAGGCTCAGGGAAGTAGTTCTGGAAGTGGATCAGATCATGGAAGTGGTCAGGCTCAGGGAAGTAGCTCTGCGAGTAGTTCTGGAAGTGGTCAGGATCAGGGAAGTAGCTCTGCGAGTAGTTCTGGAGGTGGTCAGGGAAGTAGCTCTGGAAGTGGATCAGATCAGGGAAGCGGTCAGGCTCAGGGAAGTAGCTCTGCAAGTAGTTCTGGAAGTGGAAGCAGTCAGGCTCAGGGAAGTAGTTCTGGAAGTGGAGGTAGTTATGTTTTTGTGTCAATATAACTAATGATGATGGCGATTTCTAAATAAATGCATAAAAAAAGAAATGTTACTTTTGTAATGATGATTTCACTATAATATGAAAGAGTATTTAAGAAATAAATCCAATATAGATGCAAGAGGGAAAAAAAGTACAGTTCTCTACACTGCAGAATTTTTTTAAGCAATTAATGAGAACTGAATGCAATTTCAATTGTTCTCGTCGCCAGAGGGCGCCCTTGCGCAGAGTCTCCACAAGAGACTCCCTGATGACCTTTCCAGGAAATCCCTTATATGGACCGACTTTAGCTGAATAACACGCAGATATAAGTTTTACTGATGAAACATTAAGAAGATAAACGAAAAAATGATTGCGACAAATGGTTTGATCTGTGCTCTACAAGCCATCTAGGGTATTTTTATAAGAATAAAGTATTTCAAATGCAATGCTAATTGACAGCCTCTATATTATAATATACAGTGGCATGACTTCTGCCTCATTCTATTTAATGAAATCCTGTCTGATTACAATGTTTCAGAGACTATTGATGTTGTGAAATGAATTTGGACTAAAATCGTCATTATACTCGTGTTGGACAACAGGTTTGTAACTTCCCTGTTTTCATGGAAACCAATTAGCAAGATAGGCTAACATACAAAGCCAGCTAGTCTTATTTCACAATCAAATTAATTATGTGTATTAATGTATTGTATTACCACCTGGACTCTGGATGGGGGAGAGGGTACACCTGTTTATGATCTCTTAAAATGAAAATCTCTAAATTTCTCTCTAGTTCTTTGAGGTTGAAGATGTTTCCAAATGAACGGAGTCATCGTAGTTCTGTTTTTGAGCTTTTAATACCTGACTAGTAACTAATGCAATAGTGACTTCCCAGCTATACTAATACTTTTTCTGTAGGTAAAACATGCTATTTGTGCTTTGAGTGTTTCTTGCTGTATACTGAAGTTGCTAAAGCTGACTATCTGTATTCTTGTAGTGAAGCCAGGTCAATGTCCCAAACCAAATAACTTTGATTCCCATATCCATCGTGGTGATGTTCTAGTGGAATGTTGCTGGAACGTGATGAGTACGTCCTAACTGGCACATTGTGAAGATGTGACATTACCGGATCATATTGGTCGCAGCAATGTACCAAGTATGTCCCAACGACCAGAATACCACATCCACCTTTATTTTTAATATTTTTATCTCACCATTACCGTGAAAAACATAACTAAAACTCAATCCATCTCTGGTGCATTCATTACATACATGCAATGCAAACCAATACAAAAACATTTCCTAATAGAAAATGGACAAAAACAAACTGCATTTGTTCACAAATCAACATTTATTGAGCATTACTTTCTACAAATATTAAGCAAAAACATTTTGAATGATGCACCTGTTCTTTAACCATGCAAAGCGTTAACAAGTTATGAGCACAGAAAACTGGATGAATCAATTCATAGATTACACAATATAAACAACAGAAAATGTTTGTCTTAAGGATGGGGATAGTTAATGACGTTATCAGTAAAAAATTATAAATAATTATCAGTACACATTGTAACAACTCTACATAATTTGGTGCAAAAAATAAAGACATGATAAAAAGATATGAAGTAATTCAGCAGACACTGCATTTTTTTTTTCAGAAAAAGTTACATTTGTTTCGTGAGCGTAGTATATGAGACACCTAGTATGAATGTCTGGTGGTGATATGCATTAATTACACAGCATGAAGGAAAATAATCGGCTAAATCGTGTGCACGATTTACTATTTCATTCCCTCGATTTGCTTAATTGTGTACACTAAATCTAGAGGATGAATTAGTAAATTGTGCGGATGGTTTAGCAAATCCATGAAATGTAAAAGTAATCATGCACGTTTTAGTACATCAAGGGAACAAATTAGTAAATCATGCACACAGTTTTTTTTTTCTTGCATGTAATTTGAGGGGCTCCGTGCTCTTTATCAGAGGATAAACCTAAACAATATTGCAATTACCAAAGAACCATAATTCTTGAGCTTCTCAGAAGATTAAAAAAAAAAACCTTCATAAAGAGTAAAGATATGAAAAATTAACAATATAGTGATTCCTGTATTATCTGTCCCAACCCAAAAAACATGAACAGTTGTTAAAAAAAGCAGACTCTTTCAGACAGTGTTGAGGAGGCAGAGTTAGGTGCTGGACAGTGGTGAGAGAAGAGGAAGAGTGTCTTTCTTACCCCAGCAGCAGAAGACAGGCTCTTCTGAGGGAAGGACAGTATTTTCTACCACTGGTATTCAATTTTATGCATCCTTGCTATTAGTCTTCCGCCCCCCACTCCAAAAAAAATAAATAAATAGAACACCTTATGACAAAAATATTGGGCAGAACAACTGTTTCAACACTGATAATAATCAGAAAAATTTCGTGAGCAGTAAATCATCATATTAGAAAGATTTCTGAAGATCATATGACACTGAAGACTGAAGTATGCTGAAAATACAGCTGCACATTACAGAAATAAATTATACTTTAAAATATATTTCAAACTTTTGACCAGCAGTCTACATTACTACATTTAAATGAAAACAACTTAACAATGTACACATTATCAAAGAACTTACATTCTGGTGATTACTTCCTTCCCTTACTGCTGTCTTCTTCATTCTTCATTCCCAGACCCTCAAATCTACACAAACATAAACAAACAAAAATAAATGAAACAATTTTATAGACAATTTGGATGTCACCAATTGCAATGGTTATATAAATCACAATACTCAATTATGGCAATATATATTGAATCGGCACACAAGTATCGGGATAGTACTGAATCTGCAGATTAGCGAATCGTCCCAGTTAATATATTTGAAACAATGAAACTCTCTTCAAGAGTTCACAATAATTGAGATTTAAAACTCTTAAAAGAAGAGGCTCAAAATATTGCACACATATAATACACAACATCAATATCTTTTCCCTTGGTGTTTTGAGCATTTCTATGAGTAATGCTACATGCTGTGACTCGGTGTTGCTTAAAGCGCATCATTCTGCGCACTAAACGTTGTGTTTAAGTGCTGCACGCTGTATAGGAGCCATACCCTTTCGTATTATAATACATTAGCAAAATGAAAGAATATTTCCGTATTTTTCGGTCTATAAGTCGCACCTGAGTATAAGTCGCATCAGTCCAAAAATACGTCATGACGAGAAAAAAAAAACATATATAAGTCCCACTGGACTATAAGTCGCATTTATTCAGAACCAAGAACCAAGAGAAAACATTACCATCTACAGCCGCGAGAGGGCGCTCTATGCTGCTCAGAGTAGGCTACCTCTCGGGGCTGTAGACGGTAATGTTTTCTCTTGGTTCATTTCTCTCGGTTCATGTCAAATTAATTTTGATAAATAAGTCGCACCTGACTAACTATGAAAAAAAGTGCGACTTATAGTCCGGAAAATACGGTAAGTCTTTCTTGTTCTGGCCCATCTATCACATGTCGCTGTCTTCATTACTGTGCTATACATTTAAAATAAATGTATTTTACTTTTATATTATGTGTGTATATATATACAAATGCTAGGGTATTTGCATAAGGCGATCTGATCGGAGGACGGCTGCATTGGCGCTTGAAAATTTTTCAGGACAGCAGAATAGTCAGGATGACCAGAAACACATAACCAACTGAAATCAATTTAAATATATTTAGTCTTGTCTGAGTGATGCTGAAACAACCAGGTTTAGTTTTTAACCCAGGATAAACTGCTTCCTGTGGAACAGTCTTCATGAAGAATGATCTCTTGATCCTGGATCCTTGCTGCCATCCACTTTGAAATGATTTGGATGATATGTGGTTGTGTCTAAAGGGTAATGAATTAACGTTACAAGAATACTGATAGCAGTACTATTGATCCTGTAGCTTATACATTTTTTTTCCATACCGAACAAGTCAGGAACCAAATAAATACCAGTTCTTGAAACCCATCTCTAAGTTGTAATAGGTGTCTTGCTGCTGCTGCCCAGACTGTCTCTCCTGCTGATGATAAATATATGTGTTAATTTTAAAGCAATAAATAATACATTTAAACTACTTGGTGGTAACAAATGAATATATTTTCTTATAAGCAACTCATTGACTCAACTGGTAGCAGTCAGGACCTAAAAAAAGTTAACCATTTGTTTACTTTTTTTAAAACTAAAGTAACATATCTATTTGAGAATTAAACTAGCATTCAAAAGCATGCATGTGAAAAACACATGCCATTAACACCAATAAAGAGCAAATGACAGAGTTTACAGGCCTGCCACTTGAGGGAGAAAAGGGGAAATTATTAATCCCACATACACTGAACATGATTTCGGCAGCCTTGGTTTAATTAACGTTAAACTTTAAACAGCGGTTTATGTTCAAATTCGCAATATGCCTAGCATGAGCATCATCAAGAGTGAGTGGCAGACATTCAAACAAACTAATTAACGTTACTACGGTTAAAGATTAAAGAATTAGAAAGTGAATACTGTATACTAATTTAAAACAGGTAACGTTAACATTTATCAGATTTTAACCGTTAATGTTACATTAGACCACCTCTGAGACAGAGCATTTATTTATTAAATCGAATTAGAAAAACTACAAAAATACAAAACACTACTCCTCTTTGATGACATATAAGGTTATATCAGTTAAAACTATGGATAAAAGTAGATTTATAGCGCTTACCTTTTCCTCGGTGTCCGTCCGCTGGAAGTTGACCGTTACAAAATGACGCACGTCACGCACTTCACTCAGAAAGTGACACACGCTGCTAGGTTAAATCTTAAATTGTCCTGTACTCTCTTTCAATAAATCTCTTTAATTAAACATTATCACCATTTGCTAAGTAAATTGTTTATTTGTTTTGTTCTTAAATTGATGGCAAATATATATATATATATATATATATATATATATATATATATATATATATATATATATATAATATGCTTGAAGAATATTTACTATATTTCTTAAATAATAGGCTGTTCAAATGGTATCTTAACAGTAATAATACTTGTAGTGCAATAATATAAAAAGTTATCTGGATACCAGCTGACCACGTCGCTACAACATTCCCAATGGGACTAACTACCGACGTCTTTTGAGGATGTGTCCACGATATTTCGGGATGTTATCCGCAATTCCAAAAAAATGGAACTTTCCCACGATGTCCTCACAACGTCGCCATATAGTAAGGTCGAACTGACCAAATGATGATGAACTGGCGACGTCCTCACAACTTTCTGTGTTTGCTGGGTTGTATCTGTTTAAATATTAATAGTAAGCATTCATTAGATACAGGGATGTAAGAAAATAAAGACACACATGAGTATCGCAATATTTTGTTTGGCAGCACTGCATCAATTCTAAAAAGGGAGTCTTTATCTCTGAACAAATCCTGAGTGACAGGAATACTAGTATTAGAGCACGCCACTAATGTTAACATTAATGTAGCTTGGTGCTAGTAATGGAGGGTGAAAGAATTGTCCCAGTTCATGTTTCGGTGTACAAAGCTGAAGTGTGCCATCAATTGGGCTATTGTGGTAACGTCCACTGTGGGACTGTGGTGCTGGCGCCACCTCTGTTCCACTGCTTGCCACCACCTGTGTGAAGAGGCTCGCCAGTGACATAATCCCATTAATTTTCAATGGAGAGCTGGCGACTTCCAACGACACAAGCAACTGTGACCGTTGACTACGGAATGTGAGCGTGTCAAGCGATGCGAGTCCAGTAACAAAAATTCTGAATTATTTCACTTTAAGCAAATAGGCAGCGAATTGTGCAGGTATAACTAATGGGAGTGAAGTCAGTGGAGAGTATGTGATTCATCTGCTGTAACTGGAGCTTTATTGGGCTAACTAGGCAACCAGAAGTGGGAACTCCCACTAACAACCTCAATTGACAGCCACAAGTGACAAGCAGCGATAGTCGCTGGCGGTGTGAACGGGGCTATAGGCGGGAGGGTCACCCCGCGGCTGCAGCTTTTTATAATTTTGGGGGCATTTTATGCAGTGATTGCATCACAGTTTTGGTGATTCCACATGGAATATAAATACAAACGGGAAAACCAAGTGGGTTCACCTGTATTTTTTTTTTCTTTAGGAATAGTGTTAGCACTTTGTTTTTCATTGGTATTAAGATGTAATTCTTTGGTTCAGATCAAAATGTTATGACTGTGCAGGTGCTTTTCAATTAATTAGAATGTTGTGGAAAAGTTAATTTATTTCAGTAGTTCAACTCAAATTGTGAAACTTGTGTATTAAATTCAGTGCTCACAGACTGAAGTATTTTAAGTCTTTGGTTATTTTAATTAGGGTGATTTTGGCTCACATTTAACAAACCACAAATTCATCTCATCAAATTAAAATAATTCCTAAGATTCATAAAGTTGTGAACTGTTGGCCTTCTGGACAGTATGTTCACTTACTGTACATGTTCTCAATACTTGGTAGGGGCTCCTTGTGCTTTAATTACTGCCTCAATTCGGCATGGCATGGAGTTGATCAGTTTGTGGCACTGCTGAGGTGGTATGGAAGCACATGTTTCTTTGACAGACGGCTTCAGCTCATTTGCATTGTTTGGTCTCTTGATTCTCATTTTCCTCTTGACAATAGCCCATAGATTCTCTCTGGGGTTCAGGTCTGGTGAGTTTGCTGGCCAGTCAAACACACCAACACCATGGTCATTTAACCAACTTTTGGTGCTTTTGGCAGTGTGGGACAGATAAGTGAACTTTTCTAAGACCTTCTAATTTACTGAGATACACCTGTATGTCAGAATTGTAAACTTAAATTGTGAACCTTTTAAACCTGTTTTTTTCTTTTCTTTTTTTTTTTCTTTTATATGTATTACACATTTAACTAAAGGATCCTGCAAGCACTTTTTTTTTCTTCCCCCTTTACTTGTACTGCACAAAAAGTGGATCAATAACGCTGAATGTTACAGGGACTTACTTTTGCAAATGTAGATCCCACTGTGTTCTGGTTAAACAGTTATTTAAAGTTTGCATATGGTGGTGTGTTCTTAATGACCACTTTCCTTACGATATACACTATACTATTCCTAAACAGAGACAATTTATAAGAGACATGCCACTTCCTCAATCCTAAATACAACTATATAAGGAAAACCCGTAACGGCAAATATGGTGGTTGTATGCACATGTCCCGCCCCTCTCGCTGGAAAGCCAATCATCTGTTTTTATAAGTCAAGCTGGGAAACATTTAAGCCTATCGTCTGGTACCACTGATGCATGCGTACAGTTGAGGTTTTGAGACAGCGGAGACGATTTGGTGACAGCGAGTTGTGGTGTGTGCAAGATCACATGGAATCCACATAGAAGAGGGTGATAACAACGCGAAGGCACCGGACTACTTTATATCGACCAAAAATATGTTACCTTACATTCTAAGTAAAAGACACCGGCATTCTGGATAGAGACGTAAATTAAATTGGTGTCTTGAACCCTTGCGCATGCATAGTAAAAGTATAACCTGTGGGGGAAAAGGTGTTTTAAACCTTATTTTGGGGCAAAGTCCTCAAACTTTTTCAGCGATTTTTATCATATTTTACTGCTGTTTCTATACATGTAGTTTTTATGTCCCGGTGACCTGTGAAAGTGCAGTTCTGACTCTCTGCCCATTCATTTAGATAGGAGTCTGGTCTTGTTAGTCTGAAATAGCTGCCCGCAGGCATTGCCAAGATGTTGTCCGAGTGGCACAACTTGCCTAAATGGACTTAATGTCCTAAAATAAAAAAATATCCTAATATATCACCTTGATTACAGTATTGCAGTGTATCGTATCGCAACCCCGGTATCATAATGTGTATTGTATCGCCAGATTCTTGGCAATACACAGCCATATTTAGATACTAGTACTTATTTTTTTAGATACTGGTACTTACAGTATTCATTAGGTAGTACTTATTTATTACAGAGTTCATACGGGTGCTTGAAATCTTTAACCCCATAACTGTCACTGTCCCACCTGTGGGACACTTGGCACTCTTTTTTGTTGTTGTCTTTTTCTCTATACAATCTTTTAGTAATCATCATAAATCATATATCATTTGAAAGCTTAGAAGCCCAAGATTCATCCTGTGAAAACCATTTTGAAATCGGACATTGCTTTACCATGGAAATGGTACTTTAAAATCTAATGGTGGTCACCTCCCCCTTAGTGGGCAGGGTCAAGTGTCATAAAACATTATGCATTACGGTCTTCTAGAACCAAAACTTTTTATAATCTTGGCAACAAACATATCATTGAAAAGGTCTGAGTCTCAGGATTTCATATTTGGTGGTTATTTTGAGATAGAAGTAAAATTCACAGAGTAATCTAGAGAAAAATTCATTAAGCAAAATTCAAAATAGTTTTGATGACTCCCGGTGGCTGTGTGTGGTATGACGCCCTAAATAAAATCTCACAGGAACCTCAATTTTTTTCATATCAATTTCAAATTTATAACATAACTTATTAAGACACAAGGCTTTAATTTTATACCAATTTTAGAGTAAAACCTGTTAGGTAAAATATTTATAATAAATAAAATATAATAAAATTAATATAGCGCATATTATTTTTAGTACATTTAAACTTCTATAACTTTTTGATGCTTCAATTTTTTGAAAAAAATCCACTCAATTTTCTTCTTTAAAAAGAGACCAACCTTATGTTTATATTCCAAAGTGTTCATAAATTACAGCAATTTTAGTTTGGAAAGTGCACTTTAATGCCTATTTAAAAAATGGGGGGTGACAGTTGAATTTTGGATAAAGTGCTTAAATGCAGTTGCATTGGTTTCATAATCTGCTGTCTCACTGAATGGTGTTTTTTAGTTTTAACATAAAATCAAGTCGCTCCCTTGTGGCTGTTGTGTTATCTTTATTAATGTGCACCCTCTGATGGAGCAGAGCGGGAGATAAAAACCTGCCGGGAGGTTGCTGCTTCACTCAGAAATGGCCTGAAAATGACAAATTATGGTTGAAATGAGAACTAAATACTTGAGTAGCCTCCTTTTATTTGTAATTTTTTCCATGGAATAGTCTGAGCTTTTGAGCCATATGAAAGGTAAACAGAAATTTCCCAGCTCAATTAAATAAAATCTTTAAGACTTTCGCGATTAAAGTGAAAATGAATGAAAAGTGTTTATTGTGGCATACGTTTAAGATCTGCTCACAATGCATACAATTGCTTTATGCAGGTTTTTCCCCAGCATTAGGGTTAGGTTATTAATAGGCATTATAACAAATCACACACGGTGTTGAGCGCAGATGAGTCAACCGTGACTGATTCTGTACTCTCTTGAATATTGTCATCATAAACCGCTGAAACGATGTTAACAAGAAATTTAAATTTTGCGGTGTAGACAGTGAGATTCAGTGAAATCATCAGTCATTTATCAGGAATGTTTGTTGCTCGTTTTCTGTATGTTTTAATCCCGATCTTGTTTTTCACAAAAACATAATCGTCGTTGTCATTTCAAATTTAAGGACATTCATACAACTGTTTTGTACCGTTCCAAATGCGCCACCTGCTGGCAAACTGCTGATTTTGTTTAGAACAATGCAAAATTGCTAATGTGTCTTCAGCAATCTAAACAATTTACAAAGTAAGGTGTGTCTGTGTGTGTGCTTAAAATTAAGATGATAACATACTTTTGTGTGTTTTAACTTAAGATAAAATCTTTTATCTACTTTTGTTTAATCCCATTTTCTTCAAAATAGTTTAAACTTTAATAGCTGAAATGTGAGGTTTATCATTACTTTAAACTTTAGTTATTTGTAAAAACCAGTTTTTGAACTGTAAATCGTGTTTTTTACAGTCATTTTTTAGTACCAGTAATGTTACCATAGACATTACCCTGCTCATACAGTATTCATTTTATTTGTGCAGGCATTAAAAAGTCTTACATTTTATTTTAAAAAATCTGCATATACATTGTAAATTCTATTCTTTTTTAATTTTATAATTTATATACTGTATAGTAGCATAATAACATCTAAACCGAAGAACTCATTTATGTTAACATGTAAATTACCACAGTTCTAAAGTGCTGGAAAATCTTGAAAATGTACATTGAAAGTGATTGAATTTTACTTTGGAAAAGGCTTAAGAACCCTGTTATTAGACACCAGTATCTTTTGTAATTAATACTGGTAACTATTCTTATCTTACTTGTCAGATCTGCTTTTTTACTCCTCTTATGTTATGACTAGTTCAAATGGCTTCAGTAAAGTTGAATTAAAATTTACTAGTAAAATAAAAAAAACGTTTATCTGTACACATAACCTTAAATGGTGTCATGTGGAGTCTTCGCATCTTCCTCAGCAGGGTGCTTAATGGACTTCAATTGGACAAAGTATGAAACTTCAATATATGAGTTAAAATTTGATTATACAAATATATACAGTACAGAGAGAGAGAGAGAGAGAGAGAGATCATGTTTTGGTTCAGTAATTTCACTTAATGGCAATGTGTACTTTGTATTAAGGGTTTTTTATGTGCAAATAAAGATTATTTCATTGTTACAGTTTATTTGCCTACATGATGATAACATTTTTAAACATGTTTTTTGACAGAAGGGTGGACTTTTATATTTATAAAATAATAGTTCTGCACTAGCTGAAACGACAATGAGCCTGTAGGAATAATGATGCTTTCTTTTCTTCTTGCCACAAAACTACTGTCATCCCAGTCAAAATTAGTGTTTCCCTAAAAAAGAAAACATAACTTAAAAATAATTTGGCCTCTTAATAAAATGTTGCTAGTTTTTTTTTTTTTCATAAAGATTTAAAATACTTATACAACAGAACAAGAAAAAAATAAATAATAAGTGCATGCTTGATTTTCTATAAGAACAGACCAGGATCTACTTTGTTGATTATTCAGCTATTTAGACTAATCCAGGATTTTTAGATTCTTTGATGCTCATCCTTCAGTTGCTGTCATAGCAAAAGATCTGTAAGCTCAAACCTGCTCTGGAGTGGCTTATTTTATTAAAAAATGGACTGCATTTAAACAGAGGTGTTCCTTCAAATCTTTCCCAATCACTGCTACTTTCCAACCACTTTCTAAGAGCCAGGGACAATAATAATTCAAATAAGCCAAACAATAATTGAAAAATAATATTATAATGTTGTAGTCTATAGACAAGCAAGTTTTGTCATTGTCAGATTTTTTTTTTTTTTTGAGGGAATAATGAAAATTACCTTATGATTAGATTTAAGTCTTAAATTATGTACAGTTACTATGAAGTGCACATTAATTTGAAAGGTGATAACATAACATAACATAACTTTACTGAAAAATACTGACTGCTAGGGGTGGGTTATATTGTCACAAATTCAAAAATTCACAAATTCTCTCTCCGATCACCACCATAGGGAACTATAACCGGAGAACTAGTCAGCCTTTCAGAATTCAACTCCCACAATGCCCCGTACCTGACACTAATTTTTCCATTGACTGGCCTATTTAAGGATGAGCTTTCGCTTTGCTCATTGTGAAGTCTTGTTTTGCCCAGCATACATTTTTGAGTGTTTTACCTGTGTCTGATCTCCTGTTGATTACCTGGACTTAATACCCATTGACGATTGATAGCTGCTTACCTACTCTGACCCTGCCTGCCTTGTGGTACTGTACTATTGTCTGTCTCCCACATACCCTGATCTTGCTTACAAACTCTGTATATGATTCTACCTATAGACACAGCACGTCTGAATTGCAGAGGTGGGTAGTAAAGAGTTACATTTACTTGATTAATTTTTTGGGGTAACTAATACTTTTTGGAGTATATTTAAAGATGGGTACACTTTTACTTGAGTAAATTTTTTGGGAAAAATCTGTACTTTTACTTCGTTACTGTGGGCAACGCTCTTCTCGTTACTTTATCTTAATGCAATAAATGTTATAAATGCTTCAGTTTATTCCAAACGCGCCGTCTACTTTTCACTGGGCAATGAGCGATGCCCATTCGCGAATGATTCATTCTTTTGAGTAAATTCTGTTCAAAGGCTTGATCAAACCAATTGGCAAATGAGTGAATTGGTTCATGAATCAGTTTGAATGAGTCGTTCAGTTCCCTGCCACGTGCGCTGAGCGTCTGAAGCGATTCACTCAGAGTTGTAAAGTTTAAGAACATCAGCAGCGTTGAAAACATGGCTATGAAACTGCACTGAATTGAAAGCAAATCTGCAAAGGCTATTATTTGCTTGCGATGGAGATCCTTATTAGATGAACACCGCGTGTGCTGTCTACTGTTCAACAGGTAATAACGGGCTACATTCGGTTACAGTACACGATACCACGGTGACATTAATTTGTTGTACGTGTGGCTTATAACAGAGTGGTCAAGTTGAATGATCTAAATTCAGATCTATGATTGCTTGCTGGCGCTGAGCCAGAGATAGATGCGTTTTACAGCACTGCCCATTATAACCAATCACACAAGATTATGTTGAGCTTATGAATGCAATGGCCAATCAGAGGTGTTCAGATGAGTCATCGCTAAAATGCCGGTGCTTCCTTCACTCGCTCACTGACTGAATGCCTCTTTCTGGAGAATTCTCTCGTCAGAAACAACAAAGTGCAGATGTGTGTACGAATCTTTAATTAAGATATTGATTTCACAGTGTTAACAGTTTCAGTGATTTTAATGGGAGTTTCTGAGAGTGATTGAACTCTAGACTGTCAGTGAAAATGATCTTTAATAATGTAAATGTTATTTGCTCTCTTTCTGAACAATGAAAGATTCCTCATGTACATACTATGTACTTATTATAGTAATTACAATAACTATGTAATAACTAGGTACTAACCCTGAACCTACCCCTAAACCTAACCCTACCCCATGTAGTTACCTTGTATTACCAGAACTTTCTTAGATAAATACACTGTAAGTACACTATAAGTACATGTTAGTACACGTACTGTAAAATAAAGTGCAACCGCAATTTTTATATCACTAACTTTCAATGTTAAATTCACATTTAATATAAAGTCAGTCGTATTAAAAATATGTTATGGCATGACAGCTATATCTGTTACTTAAGTAAACAGACAGGGTTTTATAATAAATTACATAAATTGGAGTAAAGGCTGATGAAATATATACATTTATACACGCACACATACATTACATACATTTTATCTATATATCTAAATAAAAATAGGCTCAGTATATATGACCCAAAGTAACTAGTAACTAACTACTTGAGTAGATTTTTTATCCAATACTCTTTTACTCTTACTCAAGTAACTATTCAGACTAGTACTTTTACTTTTACTTGAGTAAATATTTCTAGAAGTACTTTTACTTTTACTTGAGTACAGTTTTTGGGTACCCTACCCACCTCTGCTGAATTGAATTGGTTCTTTTGGACAACTGATTCTAGGTGCACTCGACTTAAAGCACGGCTACAGGTGGCGTTCAATGAGCCGCTTGCAGTCTGGGGAGGAGTTGAAAACTGACAAGTCATGGTTTGTGGCCATTTTTGAAAATGAAAAGGTATGAAATAAATTAAACGCGTGTGATCTGTGATGAATCTGGCCAATCGTGAAGCAGCTGTGTTGCCTTCACAATCCTGCAGCCAAACCTCTGTTGGGAATATTTTCCCTCAACTTGTCTTCTCACAGCTTGGTGGTGCAAAATTTTTCTTAATGTGTAACTATGATACCCCAAACTCCCTGTCAAGCTATCTAACTCTAACCAGCAGTTTCTTTTGGCATGGACTCTTATTCACAAACATCATTTCTTCCCACTGGTGTTACATATGGAACAATAGGAATATTTTATTTAAGAATAAATCTTTGTTCAATTATCAATGCTTCAGTAACTGAATATCTCATTTTAGTCAGTTATTTAACAAGGATTGTATGCTTTTTAGATGTACAGAATTTCTTTTAGAATATAAAATACTTGTAACTCCTAAAGAGTTTGCAGTTGTTATGGATGCAATTTCATCTTGCATATGCATGATTTTTAAAAACTATACTCCATCTATAGGAACAGTTCCCTGTGTTAACATGCCTATTGGTGAATATGTCTGGGGAAATTATAAAATAAGAACTTTATTCCTTGAGAATACGGTCTCTGCCCCTCCTGCAGTCTCATATTGGAACAACCTTTTTGATCATTTCAATTGGAAAAATATGGTCCATAAAACAAAAACGTTTCCTCACTAACAAAATAAGACTTAACTTTTTTAAATTAAAGCTGCAGTCTGTAACTTTTGACACTCTAGTGGTTAATAAACAGAACTGCTTGCATCTTGCAGAAGAACATTGTAGCTTGAGCTACTTCTCTCTGTTTATGTCTATGAAAAAGTCAAGTGAAGTCACCTTTATTTATATAGCGCTTTAAACAAAATACATTGCGTCAAAGCAACTGAACAACATTCATTAAGAAAACAGTGTGTCAATAATGCAAAATGACAGTTAAAAGCAGTTCATCATTGATTTCAGTCATCTCAGTTCAGTTTAAATAGTGTCTGTGCAATCGTTTGCAATCAAAGTCAACGATATCGCTGTAAATGAAGTGACCCCAACTAATCAAGCCAGAGGCGATAGCGGCAAGGAACCAAAACTCCATCGGTGACAGAATGGAGAAAAAACCTTGGGAGAACCCAGGCTCAGTTGGGGGGCCAGTTCTCCTCTGACCAGACGAAACCAGGAGTTCAATTCCAGGCTGCAGCAAAGTCTGATGTGCAGAAGAATCATCTGTTTCCTGTGGTCTTGTCCTGGTGGTCATCTGAGACAAGGTCTTTACAGGGGATCTGTATCTGGGGCTCTAGTTGTCCTGGTCTCCGCTGTCTTTCAGGGCTGTAGAGGTCCTCTCTAGGTGCCGATCCACCATCTGGTCTGGATACAGACTGGATCCGGGTGACTGCAGTGACCCTCTGATCTGGACACAGACTGGATCTGGTGGCTACGGTGACCTTGGAATAAGAGAGAAACAGACTAATATTAGCGTAGATGCCATTCTTCTAATGATGTAGCAAGTACATAGGGTGTTATGGGAAGTGTTTCCGGTTCCGGTTTACCTAATTAATGCAGCCTAAAAATCCTTTAACAGATTTGGATATTAAAAGCATATGAGTATGTTATGTGTAAGCCATGTTAAAGAGATGGGTCTTTAATCTAGATTTAACCCTTATGCGTTGTTGGGGACGTTTTTGTCCACTAGGGGGTAAAGTTGAGTCTTATTTTTGCCAAAACTTTCTCTGTGTTTGAGCTAATGGAATGATTTTTGGTGACAAATCTTTTGACCCATATTTTGGGAAAATGCTTTGAAATTCTTCAAAAACTCAACGGTACACTGCGGGCAAATTCACTACCCTTTCGTTATGTTCGTGGATGAAAACATCCACTAAATTAATCTGCTGTAAAAATGTATCAGATAAATATATACAGTCCCTGACAAAAGTCTTGTCGCTTATCTATTTTGTAGAAACACCTGCTATTAACCTGACTTTTAATTAATCAATTGGTGTTAGAAATAGCTCATATGAAAAGCTAAAAGCCTCCCAAATTATGTTTAATGCACAGAAATAAATTAGTTTCACTGAAAAAAGATTTATCATTTAATCAAGACAGAAAGGTCAAATTTTGGCAAGACAAAAGTTTTGTCGCCTATAGAGAAATTGAACAAATTTACTGCAAATACAAAAATATGTCATCAAATTAAGTAGTGGTGCTGTGAGATCCAAATTTAATATCTTGTATGACTTCCATGAGCTTAAAGGACTTCATCCATGCGGTTTGGCAAGGATTCATACAATTTATTGATGAAGTCATCAGGAATAGCAAAGAAAGCAGTCTTGCATTCCTCCCAGAGTTCATCAATATTCTTTGGTTTCGTCTTCCATGCTTCCTCTTTCATCCTACCCCACATATGCTCAATGATGTTCATGTCTGGTGACTGGGCTGGCCAATCCTGAAGCATCTTGATCTTCTTCGCCTTGAGGAACTTTGATGTGGAGATGGAAGTATGTGATGGAGCACCATCCTGCTGCAGAATTTGTCCTCTTTTATGGTTGGGAATGTAAGAGGTAGTTAAGATTTCTTGGTATTTTAGACTATTGATGTTGCCTTCCACCCTGCAGATCTCTCGCACACCCCCATACTGGATGTAACTGCAGACCATGATTTTTCCGCCACCAAACTTCACTGTTTTCTGGGTGAATCTAGGATCCATGCGGGCTCCAGTAGATCTCCTGCAATATTTGCGGTGACTGTGGTGTATTTCAACAGAAGATTCATCTGAAAAATCCACCTTCTGCCACTTTTCCAGTGTCCATCATTTTAGCAGGCTGTGGGCCTTGACAAATGCCACAAAGTTTTTCAATTGTCTTTTGTTTAGTGCTGGCTTCTGCGCACTGATTCGACCATGGAGGCCATTCCGAGACAGAATCCGACAAACTGTTCTGGTTGACACAGGGACTTCAGTTGACCAGGTCTTGTGGAGCTCTGCTGCAGTGGAAAATGGGCTGGCCTTGGATTTTCGAGCCAACAAATGGTCCTCTTGAGCAGTTGTCTTGCAGGGTCTGCCTGACCTGGGCTTGTCAAAAACATCTCCAGTGTCTTCAAATGTTTTTTTTATCCTCTGTACTTGACGCTGAGACACATCGAAGGTGTCTGCCACATCAGCAGTGGATCTGGTCTCCAGCCTCTTGATAATCAAAACTTTAGTCTCAGGGTGACTCTTAGGCATGTTTGCAGAGGTCTAGTTGCAGTTGATGTGAAGATGTAGTGTACTGGGGTTGTTTTTATACACACCTGAGACCTAATTGATCCATTATTAGTCACAGGTGAAGCTCATATGACAAGGCAACAACACTTATGTCTTTGCAAAAATTGACTCAATGGGCTTTACCAAGCTATGAATATTAGAATACTTTTTGACAGTTTCGTTTTGCACTGAAACATTATTACAAAAGCTGTTGGGATTAAAATGAGCCATTTCTTGTAAAAAAATCTTGATTAGAAATATATTTCAGCGGCACTTCAGGTCAATTTGTACACAAGCGACAAGACTTTTGTCAGGGACTGTATATATATATATATATATATATATATATATATATATATATATATATATATATATATATATATATATATTTTGCATAAATATATTAATCAACCTCAGTCCTGATTAAAACTACCAAATGTTTAAAAAAATTTAAATTACCAAGTTCATAAATGATGTCACTGATTTGGGAAAAAAAACATACAAAATTACATATTTTCAATATAAAACGTGATTGTGGAATGGATATTTTTTTACCTTTTATCACAGTCTTGGGCATGTCAAAGATTAGTAATAAGATTGGCTTTGATGCATTGTTAGTTTTTGTGCAGCATTAGATTTAAATTTTTTCTCCCTCATTCACTGTTCGTGGCTGTTTTTGCCCCATTGACTTCCATTATAACAACATTTTTTTGATTGCAAAGCCATGACACCATATAATCATGCATTCTTGATTGTTTGTGGTTTTCCCTTTTGGGAAGAGGTAAAATTTGTTATTTTTACAGTTGATCACTAGGTGGGACCATTAACCCTTTAGATACCCCTGTGCAAAAAAAAGGCTTAGTTTCTGGCTTGTATATGGAGTATAACAGCAAATTATAGTGTTTGTGTGTGTGTGAGATTCTTGATTGTTGGTGGTTTTCCCTGTTGGGAAGAGGTAACATTTGTTTTTGTTTTTTTTACAGTTGATCACCAGGTGGGACCATTAACCCTTTAGATAGGCCTGTGCAAAAAAAGGCTTAGTTTCTGGCTTGTATATGGAGTTATATGGAGTATAATAGCAAATTATAGTGTGTGGTGTGTGTGTGTGTGTGTGTGTGTGTGTGAGAGAGAGAGAGAGCGAGAAAGAGAGGGTGTGAGAGAGACCTTTGTGCACTTACCTTGATGTATCTGAAAAAATCCAAATATGCACCTCATGCTCTCAGAACTACATGGAGTAAACAATAAAAAAAAGAAGTGTGTTTATGGACCTGCTGCCTTTTGATGGTGAAAAGTATGGATGGCCTATGTGTGAAATGCTCGTCTTTTCTTGATGGTAAAGCCAGTTTAAAACCTTAAAATCCTGTAAAATAATCTACTTTGCATCAAATTTATGAACATAATGTATTAAGAAACAAAATGCAATACCAAATTCAAATAAGCTGCAGATCGCTGGAGCGGTCAAGCTGCATAATCATTTGTAAAACTTTGGTACAAGTCAAGCCCTTTCTCGTGTTGCTTGCTGCTCTTCTCACCATTAAATGACCAGCACGATGGCATGCAAGTGTTTAAATCCACATACTTTGCTTTTGTTTAGTCTATTCGCTTGTTAAGTCTGACGTCACGTAGCAGCGCTTCCGTGTCCAAACGCTCTATCAGTTACCAAGAGAAAACAACAAAAGGTGCTAATATAAACTCACAATGTGATAGAATACTAGCGAAAAAGTTATAATCTTAACCTTTAACTCCATACTGAAGTTCCAGGTAGCCAGACAATGAAAATATAAATATAAAATAACGATATAAAAATGATTTGTGTTTGGGACGCTGTGAGCACGGAGACTGTAGTGTTTACCATAAGTTTGAAAGTGTTTAGCTTAAATTATTAATATCAATAAACAGTGCTCATAAACGGCTGCTGAGGTCGTATTCTCAAGTGAAGCGAGTTGAGGCCTGGACCCGGAAACAGCGCTTCTTACGCCATCACTTAACAACCGAATACTTTTACCACCATTAAAAGGCAGCAGGTGCATAAATACACTTTTGTTTACTCCATGTAGTTCTGAGAGCTGAGGTTTACATTTTGATTTTCTCAAATACATCAAGGTAAGTGCGCAAAGGTCTCTCTCACACACTCTCTCTCTCTCTTTCTCTCACACACACACATACACACACAATATAATATGCTGTTATACTCCATATAGCTACATATACAAGTCAGAAACTAAGCTTTTTTTGCACAGGCCTATCTAAAGGGGTTAATGGTCCCACCTAGTGATCAACTGTAAAAAATAACAAATGTTACCTCTTCCCAACAAGGAAAACCACCAACAATCAAGAATCTAACACACACACAAACACTATAATTTGCTGTTATACTCCATATAACTCCATATACAAGCCAGAAACTAAGCCTTTTTTTGCACAGGCCTATCAAAAGGGTTAATGGTCCCACCTAGTGATCAACTGTAAAAATAACAAATTTTACCTCTTCCCAAAAGGGAAAACCACAAACAATCAAGAATGCACGATTACAGTATATGGTGTCATGGCTTTGCAATCAAAAATGACGTTATAATGGAAGTCAATGGGGCAAAAACAGCCACGAACATTAAATGAGGGAGAAAAAATTAAAATCTAATGCTGCACAAAAACTAAAAATGCATCAAAGCCAATGTTGCTAACTAATCCTTGACATGCCCAAGACTGTTATAAAAAGTATCAAAAAAAAAAAAAAATCCATCCACAATTACTTTTATATTGAAAATAAGTCATTTTGTGTGTTTTTTCCCCCAAATCTGTGACATCATTTATGAACTTGACAATTAAAGAGTTAAAATCTTGCATTGTTAAAAAAAAACATTTGGTAGTTTTGATCAGGACTGAAGTTGATTAACAGATTTATGCAAAAAAATGAAATAAATATGAATCTGATACATTTTTTAGCAGTTTAATTGAGTGGATGTTTTCATCCCGAACATAACGAAAAGGTAGTGAATTTGAACAATGCACAAGGGTTAAACTGCAAGAGTGTGTCTGTCTCCCGGACAATGTTAGTTAGGTTATTCCAGAGTTTAGGCGCCAAATAGGAAAAGGATCTGCCGCCCGCAGTTGATTTTGATATTCTAGGTATTATCAAATTGCCTGAGTTTTGAGAACGCAGCAGACGTGGAGGATTATAATGTAACAGGAGCTCATTCAAATACTGATGTGCTAAACCATTCAGGGCTTTATAAGTAATAAGCAATATTTAAAAATCTATACGATGTTTGATAGGGAACCAGTGCAGTGTTCACGGGACCAGGCTAATATGGTCATACTTCCTGGTTCTAGTAAGAACTCTTGCTGCTGCATTTTGGACTAGCTGTAGTTTGTTTACTAAGCGTGCAGAACAACCTCCCAATAAAGCATTACAATAATCTAACCTTTAGGTCATAAATGCATGGATTAACATTTCTGCATTTGACATTGACAGCATAGGCCGTAGTTTAGATATATTTTTGAGATGGAAAAATGCAGTTTTACAAATGCTAGAAACGTGGCTTTCTAAGGAAAGATTGCTATTAAGTAGCACACCTAGGTTCCTAACTGATGACGAAGAATTGACAGCAGCCATCAAGTCTTAGACAGTGTTCTATTTTAATACATGCAGAGTTTTTAGGTCCTATAATTAACACCTGTTTTTTCAGAATTTAGCAGTAAGAAATTACTCGTCATCCAGTTTTTTTTATATCGACTATGCATTCCATTAGTTTTTCAAATTGGTGTGTTTCACCGGGCCACGAAGAAATGTAGAGCTGAGAATCATCAGCATAACAGTGAAAGCTAACACCATGTTTCCTGAT
The DNA here is from genome assembly GCF_963082965.1 of Carassius carassius. Lineage (NCBI taxonomy): Eukaryota > Metazoa > Chordata > Actinopteri > Cypriniformes > Cyprinidae > Carassius > Carassius carassius. The sequence goes on from NC_081802.1 coordinate 16,642,125, forward strand.
GATATCTCCCAAGGGTAACATATAAAGCGTGAAGAGTAGCGGCCCTAGTACTGAGCCTTGAGGTACTCCATACTGCCCTTGTGATCGATATGATACCTCTTCATTCACTGCTACGAATTGATGGTGGTCATTATAAGTACGATTTAAACCATGCTAATGCACTTCTATTAATGCCAACAAATTGTTCAAGTCTATGCAAAAGAATGTTGTGGTCAATAGTGTCAAACGCAGCACTAAGATCCAATATAACTTATAGAAAGATACACCCACGATCAGATGATAAGAGCAAGTCACTTGTAACTAAGGAGAGCAGACTCAGTACTAAGATAAGGTCTAAATCCTGACTGGAAATCCTCACAGATACCATTTTCCTCTAAGAAGGAATATAATTGTGAGGATATTACCTTTTCTAGTATCTTGGACAGAAAAGGGAGATTTGAGTTCAGTCTATAATTAACTAGCTCTTTGGGGTCAAGTTGTGGTTTTTTGATGAGAGGCTTAAAGACAGCCAGTATGAAGGTTTTGGGGATATATCCTAATGACAATGAATAATTAATAATAGTCAGAAGAGGATCTATGACTTCTGGAAGTAGGGCTGAAAGGATTCCTCGAATAACTAGAGTAACTCGATTTCAAAAAATGATCGAGGCAAATTCCTCTGCCTCAAAGCCTCTTTTAATTTATTTTAAATCTCACGACTGGTTCTTTCATAATGATTTTTTTAATGTGACACAATGCGTTTACGTCACCCACAAAAGCGGAAGGAGACACAAGCGCTGCATTTGAAGTCGCATACTTCAAGGAGTCAGCAGTGTTTTGATTTGAGGGTGCGGGCAAATGTAAAGAGAACGTTGTGGCATGTGTCCATTGCAAGATAGAGCTGGCATACCACAACTAGGGCCATATGATTTCCGCGATGCAGAAAACGCGGAGGGAATCGCGGAATCCAGTCATAAAAACTGATTTTTACAGTTTAACGCGGAATGGCACGGAAATTTGCCAAATTTTAAATGAATTAATCAAAAATAGGTCATTGCACTTATATCAAATCACATTATGGACTAATATCTGCAAATATTAAGCCGGAACAGTCTGTTTAAATATGAATCCTGCATGTTCTGTGTGTCTCTGTTAATAAATGGAGCAGAAGCGTGTCTTCCTTTATTAACACACTGAAGCGCGCGTGAGTAAAGTAGACATCTCTAGCTGGATGAATGACCATCACCTTCAGCTCAACCTTACTAAGACAGAACTGCTGGTAGTTCCAGTTAACCCATCGTTTCATCACAGCTTCTCTATACAATTGGGTTCGTCAAACATAACTCCTTCCAGGACAGACAGTAACCTAGGAGTTGTGATGGATCATCAGTTAAGCTTCACAGACCATATTGCTACAATGACCCGGTCCTGCAGATTTGCCTTATACAACATTAGGAAGATTAGACCCTTCCTGCCAAGCTCTTGTTCTCTCCAGACTGGACTATTGTAATGCTTTCCTGGCGGGCCTTCCTGCATGTACTATCAAGCCTCTGCAACTGATCCAGAATGCAGCAGCGAGGGTTGTCTTCAATGAGCCAAAAAAAGCTCCAGTTACTCCTCTCCTCATCAGGTTACACTGGCTACCAGTAGCCACTCACATCAAATTCAAGGTACTGATGCTTGCCTAATAGACGACCACTGGCACGGCACCAGTATACCTAAACTCACTAGTTCAGACTTATGAGAACTTTATGCCCTGCACACGTGACAGTCGCAGATGACAACTAATTTATTCACTGTATATCTCCAAGACTTAAATCCTTGTATGCACATCACTGCCTCTACGTGTATTTGGAGGCTTAGTTGCAAAACTTAATTGTAAACTTTTCTGATCATGATTGTGATGTTTTGACTGACTGAAGTTATTATTGCTGACTTTATTTGAATGTGTATTTTCATGCCATAATACGTCGTTGCGGATGACATCATTACGTTAGGGCGTAAAATAACCAATGAACTGTTTTTTTTTTTTTTTTACCAGTTAATTGAAACTAACTGTCTGAAGAACCGGGCTTTCCACAGGTCTGGCTGCAGACTCGAATTTCTATGGGAAGTGTTGCCCAGACCTACATGGTGGCCCCGTCTCCAGTGGATGTGACGTATTTCCGCTCTTGAGTGGCGCCCTATGGGTGCTTTCACACCTGCCTCATTTAGTTCGGTTGAATCGTAGCAGAGTTCGTTTCCCCCTTTGATGCGTTTAATTTGGGCAGGTGTGAAAGCAGCAATCGCACTCGGGTGCACACCAAAGGCGGACCAAACAAGCGTACTGAGACCTGCTTGAAGAGGTGGTCTCGGTACGCTTTCAAACGAACTCTGTAGCAGTTTGTTTGTGGTGAGAACGTGATCCGACCTCAAACAGACCCAACTGCAAAAAGTACTGATCATTTTTGGGCTAAACCAGCTGCTGTAGTCAGCTGTGCTGTGCATTATGGGATGAGGAAGTGTTTGTTGACAGTTTGCCCTTCAGCATGGTAGCTCGTGGACAAACTTGGAGTAGTGAGGAGGTTCGGAGCCTCATAGAAATTTGGTCTGATGACCATGAGCATGTCAGAGTTAAGAAGAATTAATGCACGCCTCTGCTTGAAGTTACAAGCAATTCCCACTTGCTGTTTGCAGTGCATTAGAACATTGTTTTCAAAACGCATCCATGTTTCATTATAGAAATGTATTGTTTGCATATTGTGGTGTATACAAACAATGTAATAGATTATGGCCAGGGAAAAAAACCTGCCCGCGCAGTCGTCTCTCCATAGTTGTGTTGTCTCCGTGTTGTTTGCTGGCTTTTCCTCTTATGTTGGAATTTTCCCGCACATAAATTCTGACCAATCGAAAAGCAGTTTAGGAAATATGTCATGGCCAATGAGTGATGTGGATGTTGTCATGTGACTGCATTTTGGTTCGTTTCAACTGATTCGGTCCAAAGCAGTCAGTGTGGTGTGAAAAGGAACCAAAAATGCTACAATGTATAATTGTTTGCCCTTGGTTCAGACCAAATGAACCGAACTAGAGATGTGAAAGCACCCTATGTCTGCAGCCAGCCAGACCAGAAATGTGGAAAAGGTCCACTGGGAAAGGTTCCGAACCTTTACAATTTAATGCTTTGAAAGAACCCATCTTTTGTTTCTGATTATTTATAAGTCACGCAAATAGAAATCAGTTCCTAGCCTCAGCTTAATGCTAATAGCTAAGGTTAGTATTAGCATGAGCTGCAGACCACCCAATAAATAAGAAATGACAAAGTTCAAAATGGTTCGAAGTGGATAGTAGAGGGAGGAAAACACTTTTAGTTTTACGTTTTGTGACATGATGTTTCAAAACGGTACTGGACTGCTGCAGAAGTAGCTGACTACACCTTGTGTATATTTGAACTAGCCTACAGTATGTAAATGTTTCTATACAGACAGTTTAGAAAGTTTACGCCCACATTATGACCACAGTATTTCAAGATTTTTCCAGCTGTAGCTTGTCCATAACAAACTTTTGAAAATGGTAAAGTCACCTTACTGCGTTTTTTTTTTTAATTATATCGTATAATTAAAATGAATATCATTAAAGCTAGCTGATAGAAAATGAGAAACTCAAATTTTATCCTGATTTATGTGGGCTTAGCCTAAACATATATTGTTTCTGACAATTTGCGCCCAGTAACGTTAAGAAAATCCTAGATGATACATACAGACTCAGACATTACATTTGATTTTATAGACAACAAATTTAATTTAAAAAATAACATCACGTTTAAAACGTTTTCTATCCACTTGACATCTGATGACAGCATTTCTAGGTGCAAACACTGGCATATTGTCCATTATTTATAAAGTAAATATTTTATTTCAGTGTTTACAGGGGCTGCATTGTTTTACTTCATCTGGTAATGGTGATAAAATAAAGTTAGAACTAAGGATGAGTTTTTTAAAAATAAAACCTTTTTTTTTGTATTTATGTATGTATGTATGTAGGTTTTGTTTTTTGTTTTTTTGCATAAAATTATGTTTATTCTCTCTTTTTTCAGTGTTTCTGCAGGTCACTGGGTGTGATCGGAGGTTCTGTGGTTTTACCGTGTTTCTCTAAAGAACCTCAGCTTACACCTGAAGACATTACAGTCAACTGGAAACACTATAACAGACTTAAAGTATATGACATTGTTAAAAGTAAAGTCTCTGTGGAAGGACAGGATTCACAGTACAAGAACAGAGTTGAAAGTGACTCTAAGCAGCATCTGAGAGGAAACTTCTCGTTCAAACTCACAAATCTTCTTTACAGTGATGCAGGAAAGTACCAGTGCTACATCACCGAGGAAACAAGAATACAGACTGTGAAGCTACGTATCAAAGGTATTTTTTTCTGTTTTTTATTTAAAGAGATCTGATTTAATGCCCTACTATGCCTCTTGATTTGTTTTTTTTGGGGGGTGTACTAGAAGTGCATTATTTTTCACATATTTTAAAAATATTATCAAACTTATTATCAAACCACGTTTTTTCCTCTTAAATGGCAAAAGTATAAAGGTAAAACAGTAGCAAAACTTGAGAGCTTGTTGATCTGAATGTGAGAACTTGTCATATTAACATTCGTATTTGTATGTTGAAATATACACTCACAGCTCTGATGTGAAAAGCTGAAGCTTTCAATTTGCACACAGACAATGATCAAAACACCCGTGTTTTGAATTGGAAGTTGTAGATTAATAGTTACAAATGTGTAAGATGACATTCACACAAAGATGACATACACAAATGTTTGCAACATACATCAAGTCGGCACTTACAACCTCAAAGTTCAAATCTTAGCGCTCTGACTTTTGCTACTCCTTTCGCGGTATTCCTGTTGCAAAACTCACTTGTGCACTTGTATATGCAGACATGAGAGAGCAGAGCCAGGGGCGGGGCTTTGGTGTGAATGAATACAATTTATTGGTCGATACCTGACCAATTAACAGCGCCAGCCATCGCAACTTGCCAATAAAGAAATTTGTTTTATATTATGTGTACCTGTTATTTGTAAAATATTCCAATTCCAAATTTAAATCATATTCCATCTCATCTCCTTCAAGCTATTTCTCCTGCAGTTGTACCTGCACTCACTCACATCAACACATCCCTCCACACTGGTGTTTTTCCCTCATCATTTAGACAGGCTTGTATAACTCCACTACTTAAGATACCCAACCTCAACCCATCTCCTTTAGAGAACTACAGACCAGTTTCCCTTCTTCCTTTCATTTAAAAAAACACTTGAAAAAGCTGTGTTCAACCAAGTCTCTGCATTTCTCTGCAAAAGTAAGAGCGCTAAGATTTGAACTTGTCCTGCCAGATCTGAGAGGTTGTAAGTGCCGACTTGACGTGCAGAGAAAAGTAAAGTGCAAAAGAAAAAAATGTCGTAAACATTTGTGTATGTCATTTTGTTTGTGTGAATGTCATCTTACACATTTGTAACTATTAATCTACAACATCCAATTCAAAACACAAGTGTTTTGATCATAGTCTGTGTGTGAAAATTGAAAGATTCAGCTTTTCACATTAGAGCTGTGAGTGTATATTTCAACATACAAATATTATTATGACAAGTTCCTTTTGTCCCGACACTCATAAAAAAAAAACTTCCATATCTTCCTTGATTTGGAATAGAAACATGAAAGGCTCTTTGGGCAGTTGTCTGTCATCACTCATTTCTGCCTGATCAAGTTGAGGAAGGGCCTTTTCCTGGTCTTTCTTATTTGATTTCATACACTGCTCTTCCACAAATCCTCTAAAGGTATGTTAGGTTTTTTTTTTTTTTTTTTTGACTGCGCCGTCTTCTTATGCCATGATTGACTACTTACAGTGTTTTTCATCATTATTAGTTTACATGAGCTCTGCCCACTTCCAATCTGATGCGACTCCACTCACTTCCTGCATCAGACTGTTAGGCTGGCACTGTTGTCATCGCACTGTTGTCCCAACTGCTTCAAGTGTGTTCCTGGAATGCCACGCCTCTTACCATAAACACAGGTTATAAATATTAACGATGGCTTTGATTTTGCCATTACCAGTTCAAGCTCAGGTGCAGAGTAAGCACAGCGCACAGGTTTTAAAGGACGTTTCAGGCTTTATTTATTTTTTTGTTGTTGTTTATAATATGGTCTCCAATGCAGTTTAACCAGTTCTTGCCATCTTTTTTGCTCGTAAGCTTTATTTCTATAGTAAGTAAGCTTTATTTCTATAGCACTTTTCACAGACAATGGAGTCACAAAGTGCTTCACAGAGTTAAAAATATACACATAACATAAATGCACATACAATACAAAATTACACCTATACAGTATATGTGCCACAATAAAAAAAAAAAAAAAAAAAAGAAAACATAAAACTAGTTAAAAGCTTGTCTAAAAAGATGTGTCTTTAGGTGCTTTTTAAAAATTTCTACAGAGTCCAAAGCTCTCAAGTCTAATGGAAGAGCATTCCAGAGCCTTGGAGCCACCACGCAAAAAGCGCGGTCACCTCTCGTTTTTAAACGTGTTCTAGGAACAGTTAAAAGATCTTGACCCGAAGACCTCAAAGAACGGCCTGAAGTATAGGCATGAAGTATATCCTGGATATACGCCGGAGCTTGATTATGCAAGGCTCTAAAAGTAATGGTTAAAATTTTAAATTGCACTCTAAAACTAACTGGAAGCCAGTGAAGAGCCTTGAGTATAGGTTTAATGTGAGATCTTCTTTTGGTCTTTGTTAAAAGTCTAGCAGCAGCATTCTGAACTACTTGCAATTTGTCCATGGAGGAATTGTTTAAACAAGTGTACAGTACATTGCAGTAGTCAAGACGAGATGAAATAAAAGCATGAACAAGCATCTCCATCTCATTATTAGAAACTACAGATCTGATTTTAGCGATATTCCTGAGATGGAAAAAACAGGAACGAACCACAGATTTAACATGACTGTTAAAACACATAGATCTATCAAAAATGACACCTAGGTTTCGCACAGCATTACATTCTGAGGGTGATAGAGCCCCAATGGCCAGTTTAATCTTGGGAAAAATGTTGTCAGGAGCAAAAATCAGCACCTCAGTTTTATCTTGGTTTAGCTGCAAAAAATTGTCTGCCATCCAATTGTTGATGGAGGCTAGGCAGTTATGCAACAAGGACAGTTTGTCTAGTCTATCAGAGTTAAAAGAAAAATATAATTGAATATCATCTGCATAGCAGTGATATGATATTTCTCCAAAGCTACTAATAATCTTCCCAAGAGGAAGCATATACAGGCTGAACAACAGAGGGCCAAGCACAGACCCTTGGGGCACACCACAGGACAAAGGAGCAGAATCTGACATATATTTCCCTACGGACACCGAAAAACTCCTGTCGGAGAGATAGGAGGAAAACCAATCCAGAGCTGACCCAGTAATTCCCACAGTTTTTTTCAGTCTATCTATCAGAGTGCAGTGATCGACAGTGTCAAACGCTGCACTGAGGTCTAAGAGAACCAGCACAGAGCATTTACCCCCATCAGCAGCCATCAAAATATCATTTGAGACCCTAAGAAGGGCTGTTTCAGTTGAGTGTTTTTTTCGAAACCCAGACTGAAATTTGTCAAAGATATTGTGCGCATTTAAAACATTATTCAGCTGGTTCGCCACAACCTTTTCTAAAATTTTAGAAATAAATGGCAATTTGGAAATAGGCCTATAATTTTTAAAAGTAGCTGCATCAAGATTGTTCTTTTTCAAGATAGGCTGAACAACAGCATGTTTAAAACAATTAGGTACCTTGCCCAATTGAAGAGACAAATTTAAAATTGAGACCAAACATGGGCCAAGATGATTCATGGATTTTAAAAACAGAGATGCGGGTAAGATATCTACCGGGCTTTGTGAAGGTCTCATCGTGCCCACTAATTTAATTATTTCTTTCAGCGTAATGGGGCAGAAAGAGTCCAGTATTGAAGGTCTTTGATAATCAGTTAGACCTATATGATGGTTTGCTGATGGAACCAAGCTTGCTCTGACAGCTCTAACCTTATCCACAAAGTGAGACAAAAAGTGGTTGCAGTCACCATTTGAAAACACAGGGACAATACATGAGCCAGGGGAAACAATATTATTAATAGTTTCAAAGAGAGCCTTAGGTTTTTTCTTACATGCAGATATCAAATTAGTAAAATAAGAGGCTCTAGCCTCTTTAATCATTTCATGCAAGTTAATAAAAAGATCTTTAAGATACACGCGATGGACTTGTAGCTGAGTCGCTTTCCATAAGCGCTCGGTTTTCCGGCAAACACGTCTTAAACTACGAATGGCTTCATTCATCCACGGTGATGTATTAACGGCTGCTATTTCTCTAGTTTTAAAAGGTGCCACTTTGTCCAACAGCAGGGTACAGTGATCATTAAAAGCCTGTGCACAGGTGTCTACATCGGTTGAAATAAGAACAGAGCTTGAATCAAAAGCGGCAGAAAATTTCTCAATAGTACGCTGAGTGATCAATCGTGAGCAGGTCACTCGTTTAACAGGGAGAGGATCCTCATCACAAACAAGTTCAAATAAAATGCATTTGTGGTCACTAACAAATACATCTTCAATACTGATGTTATTAATATTAACACCATGAGAAAAAACAAGATCGAGCGTATGCCCTTTGCTGTGCGTAGGGCCAGAGACATGCTGAATGAAATTAAACGATTCAGTAATATTTACAAATTCAGACGCAGTTTTACACAAAGGATCATCTACATGTATATTAAAATCGCCAGCAATAATCACTCTGTCAAGCTTAATAACAGATGATAGGAAGTCAGAAAACTCAGTAAGAAAAGTAGACACTGGTCCAGGTGGCCGGTAAACCACGATGCAGTAAACTGAATTAGAGCGACCAACCTTAGTCATCTGTAGTTCAAACGAAGAGTACGCGTCAGCTCTCATTGACTGGCAGATAAAACGCTTTTTAAAAACCACAGCAAGGCCTCCACCCCGACCAGTGAGTCTTGGCGAGCTAATAAATTCACAGTCCATCGGGCAAAGCTCATTCAGGTGATAATATTCCATATCCCGTTGCCAAGTCTCCGTAAGCAACAAGAAGTCCATGGCTTTGGACGTAAATAAATCGCTGAGTAGGAGAGATTTATTTGCAATTGAACGCGCATTTATAAGGCCCATCCTGAGCGGTGCAGGAACAACCGAAGCAGTACAACAGGCTCGTGTCAGCGACCTCAGATGCTCCGAGCACACACCGCGTCCAGATGCGACGTCGAAACCTCTCCGGCACCCCGGAACCAGAACCATAGGGACACCAGGGAAAACCGAAAGAAGGCATGAAGATCTGGAGTCATAGTTGAAAATCCCCAATTTGAAAAGTTTTTTCAAATGAGTCTGTCTCCCTGCCCTTTTTCCTCGCTTTCTCCTCCGTTTAATTGTAGATCGTATTAGGCCCTCTCCATGTCGCGTGCAGTCAGATCCAGTCGGACGCGCGAATGGGGCTGCGTCAATACCATTCCAGATAACGTTATATCCATTATATCCGTTGCTGCGCTCCACCAAGGAAGATCGGATTAGCAGCAGTGTTTGGCGATCATACACCCATGCAGTAGACACAACTTTTGTTGACAAACTTAGTAGTAGTATGGCACAAAAGACAAACAAAATAACTCGGGACAAACATCCAGCCGCGGAGGCAAAGCCAAACACAGGCGCCATCGAACCGGAAGTCTACTGACAGTCTACTCGTGGGAATTATTTAAATGAGTGATATTAAATGAGTGATATTATGACTTGACAATTTCCAGAGGAAGCACGCTGCAGTCTTAACGAGCCATTTGTTGTAGTTCTTGAGAAGTGTTTTCTGTTTACAATTAGATCTCCTTTAGAGTTGACTTTGAGCTTTGTAACCTTGCAAGTCTTTTTTATGCTCAAGTAGCAATGTTACACAGTAACTAAAGTTGAAAAAGTGTAAAAAGAAAAAAAACATCATATGGTTTTCACAGGTTTTTTCAATTTGAAATCAAGTGGGAACTGCCAATTGAGTTTGTTTGGTTGCATGATGTTTTGTTACTTTAACAATCCCTGTATTGTTCTTTGTAATGCACTTTATGTCCATTTAAAACCAAAAACCAATGGATTAGCATTGTTCTCTGCTAAAAGTAAACTCTAGTTCAGTAGTTTTAAACCCTGGTCCTGGTCACCCACTGCTCTCCACATTTTGTACAGGTGCATCTCAATAAATTAGAAAGTTCATTTATTTCAGTAATTCAACTCAAATTGTGAAACTTGTATATTAAATAAATTTGATGCACACAGACTGATGTATTTTAAGTCTTTGGTTCTTTTAATTGTGATAATTTTGGCTCACATTTAACAAAAACCCACCAATTCACTGTGACGAGTGGGGCAGGGCCGAGGGACGTGGGAACGAGGAGTGAGGCTGGTGGAGTGATTGGAGATAAGCTACACCTGCGACCCACCACCGATCTCGAGTCCCACGTAGGAGATGGAAGGATATAAAACTGGAGCGACGACAGTGAAGGACGAGAGAGGACCAGGCCTGGGCTTTATTTTATGTTTTGGTTTTATTTTGTGCACATCAGTCGTCCGTGAGGGGCTGATGCGCTGTTTTGTTTATTTTGTGATTATTAAAGTTTCATTTTGATTGTCTGCCGGTTCCCGCCTCCTTCTTCCGGATGAATATGAAGGTTTATTATTACAGTGGTGCCGAAACCCGGGAGAAGGAGGGACGCACTGCTGAAGATCCCTCGCCGCTGTGGTGAATCCGCGGTGCCATCGAGCAGGCGAGGAGGATGCCGCCATGGACGCTCGAGGCGGTGGGCTGGAGTGAGTTGCCGGGGACGTGCGAACTCGCTGCCGGCCGCCCGCGATGTAGAGGGGCGGCTGCCATCCATGAGGGAGTGGAGGAGTCGGCACCGTTCACCATAGAGCCGGAGCCTGCTGCCGTCCGCCTGAACGGGGAGGAGCAGGGAACGGAGACTCCTGCCGGCTGCCCAAAACCGGAGGAGCCGTCGCCGTCCACCGGGCGGCGGTGGAGTGTCATGCCGTCCGTCGAGGGCCATCCAGTGCCACCGCCAGGCACCGCGGAGGAGATCACCCAGTTGGTGGAGGGCCGAAGCAGTGCGTCTGGGAACCGGAATTTATTTATTTTTTCCTCTCTCCCCTCTCTCGTCTCTGTCGCTCCTCCTTCCATCTCCTTTTCTCTCGCCTCATCTGTCCTACCCCCAGGTTCCCGCAGGTCCCCGTGAGTGGTCCCCCCCGGAGGGAGGGGGAATAGAGCGCAGTCTCGAGGGTACCCCCCTGCCTGCGAGGGGCGATGGGGGTATGTGACGAGTGGGGCAGGGCCGAGGGACGTGGGAACGAGGAGTGAGGCCGGTGGAGTGATTGGAGATGAGCTACACCTGCGACCCACCGCCGGTCTCAAGTCCCACGTAGGAGATGGAAGGATATAAAACTGGAGCGACGACAGTGAAGGACGAGAGAGGACCAGGCTTGGGCTTTATTTTATGTTTTGGTTTTATTTTGTGCACATCAGTCGTCCGTGAGGGGCTGATGCGCTGTTTTGTTTATTTTGTGATTATTAAAGTTTCATTTTGATTGTCTGCCGGTTCCCGCCTCCTTCTTCCCGATGATTATGGAGTTTTTATTATTACATTCACAATCTCAAAAAAATTGAATATGGTGACAGCTAATCAACTCAAAACTGGTCTCTCAGTTGGGTTCACTAGGCTACACAATTATGGGGAAGACTGCTGATCTGACAGTTGTCGACAAGACAATCATTGACACCCTTCACAAGGAGGGTAAGCCACAAACATCCATTGCCAAAGAAGCTGGTTGTTCACAGAGTGCTGTATCCAAGCATGTTAACAGAAAGTTGAGAGAAAGGAAAAAGTGTGGAAGAAAAAGATGCACAACCAACCGAGAGAACCGCAGCCTTATGAGGATTTTCAAGAAAAATGTGCACGTCACAAGGAATGGACTGAGGCTGGGGTCAAGGCATCAAGAGCCATCACACACAAACGTTGTCAAGGAATTTGCTGAACCACAGACAACTTCAGATGCGTCTTACCTGAACCGAAACTGAACTGATTCTTTTGGTGATTGATTCTGAACTGATTCTGTGCTAATGTTATGACGCGGGTAAACCAAAGGCATGAATCAATGGCAATCATCACAAATTATGTCATTAAGTCAAGTGCAAAAGAACTGGTGAACAGTTTTCTTTAACTGGTTTATTGAATCGAACTGTCTGAAAGAACCGGTTCACGGAAAAGAACCGAACTTCCCATCACTACTGGTGATCCGAAAACCGATACAACAGGTTCTTGACTCGAGAACGAGTCAATCGTTTGTTCATTGTCTGGCTCGGCTCAGTGTTCATCTTCAGTTCTCTCTTCACAGCAGTTCAGTCAGTGTACTGTTTGAGTAAATGAATTACTCCGGGATTGGTTTATTTTCACTCGGAGGGAGTCTCAGCCACATTAAAAAAGTTAACAGCTTAAGTCATTTGTGGATTAATGCTTATTGGAGATGCAAGCCATTTCAAATAATTCAGTTTGATTTGGTGAACTGGTTCAAGAAGATCCAGTTACATCGAGTGATTTGTTGGCGAACCAGATATCACTAAACTGCAGTGTTTTGAACAGTCTCACAACAGACTTAGAAGAGAAGATAATGCTGAATAAAGTCGCAGTTTTTGCTATTTTTGGACCAAAATGTATTTTCGATGCTTCAAAAAATTCTAACTGACCCTCTGATGTCACATGGACTACTTTGATGATGTTTTTCTTACCTTTCTGGACATGGACAGTATACTGTACACACATTTTCAATGGAGGGACAGAAAGCTCTCGGACTACATCTAAAATATCTTAAACTGTGTTCCGAAGATAAACGGAGGTCTTACGGGTTTGGAACGACATGAGGTTGAGTCATTAATGACATAATTTTCATTTTTCGGTGAACTTTAAGATAGCCTAGTGTGAGTACACCCTGAAATCAGGTGTGGAGAGATATACAAAATGGGCAGAGGACCAGGATTCAAAACCACTGCTCAAGTCTATAGATGCTATTTAGTCAACAGTCAGTCGGAATTGTTCAACATTTTGTTTTAAGACCTCTTTATTTTTTTGTCTTTGTGTCCAACAGAAATTAACCAAGGAGCACAAGCAAGACCAGAGAAGATTGTATTAGTGCCTTTACTTTCTGTTGTGATTCTGCTCTGTATGTGAGTATTGAGAGAAGAAATTATTTGTCTAGAGTATTGAAACAATGAATATTATTCATCTCAAACCAAGTATGTTTTTTTTTTTTTTTATTAGTTTATTTAATAGGGACCATGCATATTCATGTACATTGTTGTATGTAAATACACCATGTAAATATGCCAGAATTAGTAAAAAGATACTATTTTCCATCTGCAGTCCCTAGGCCAGTAACATAAAAACTAACAAAGACAATAACCAACAATCATATCACATTCATTAACTATGACAACAATACACATAAATAAAAATATACATCAACAATACAAACAAACAAGACAAAAAATTCATAATAACAATGACATTATACATTCACCACTATACTACATTAACAGTGAAAATGTATGACTAATAGTGACTAATAGTGCTGGGGAAAAAAAATAAAATCAATCGCGACCAACCACATCTAAAACAATAGTCTGCGCCCGCACAATACACATGCGTGCACCATGCACAATCATCCTGCATACATAAATACACACACACGCATATACATACTCAAGATCTTTACTTATCCATACATAAATTATTCACATCTATATACAACATAAACCATGTATAAATGTACATACAGTATATACATGTAAATATTTCTTAAATAAATAAATGCATATGTGTGCATTCGTATACACAAAACAACTACACAAAGAACACACACATACACCATGCAAACACAAACCTCCACTCCAGACGCGATCAATCGCAACCAATTCCCCCCCCCAGCATTAATGACTAATGTTACAGTTAAAAGTGAGTACATGTCTGATTATCTAAGAGCCACTGTTTTAATTGAGTTTAAAAGGATGTGAATGAAGGACACTCGCGTATCACAAGGGGCAAGCTATTCCAAAATGTACCTATTATTGATAATACATTTTGTCCAAAGGTGGCACGTCTAAATGGTATCATACAGTCCCCTTTTATAGAGGCCATGTACCACCTCCACTTGCAAGCCTTTGCAAAAAGGCATGCAGTGGAGGTGGAGCAAGATTATTTAACACCTTATAAACTAGACAAATGTACTTGAAACGTTTGAAATTGTCAAAACTTAAAAAATTATGTCTCTCTAGAATATTGCAATGGTGAAATGACAATGCCTTGTGTGTGTCTGTGTGTATATTATATATATATAATTTATTTTACCTCTGTTCATTTAAATGAATAAATGGATTGGTATATAAGTTGTGTACTAGTAAACAAAACGCATCCATATCCATAACATTTGTATGATAAATACATTCACTCGGTTACATATAATGCGCAACCCAGAAGAGCGCCATAAAAACATAATACGATCATAATCGCACTTCAATTTAACAAGAACACACTCAATGATAGAATTAACAGTGAAATTCAAAATAAACACAACATCAAATGCTATATTAATCAAACTCTAGTAGACCGTGGCACGTTGCATTGATTGAATCCAAACAGCACGACTAAAACATGTTCCCATATTCCCAAATTCATATACAGCCATCACCACCACAAACTAATTCAACTTTTCACAGTTGTTCATAAATTATTTAGAGCAATTAAGGTTTCTGATACAACACCAAAGTTAAAAGAAATAGGATTAATGTCACGCTCTAAAGAAAGGAAAGGTTTTTCTGGAGATTCAGAATGATTTCTATTAGCAGACATTTAAAAATATAACCATAATTGTAGTTAACTAAAATAAACAAATAAATATAGTCACGTACCGAGCCTCGTCTGGAGTCTGCTCTCTAAACAGAGTCCTGTAGATTACTGAAGCTGACATTCCCTCAATAATCACTTCCTCAGTCCCTCCCTCACAACCATAAACGTCTGTTTACTTCCCATACAAGGGCTCGTATAATATAAAGTATATGGTGTCATGTCATGGACATATATTTTATACCAGAATCAGAAAGAAAGGAACATTAAAGTTTGAGACATGTTTCATGTCAACTAGGCTACTTATACGCATATATATAGCTCAACCAAAATCCAGATCCTTAGATGTAGTCCTTACACAAAACACACGGCCACTTTCAGCAAACAAAGATTCACAACACAGTGGAAATGCAAACAGATTTTGAACATTTATTGTGGTCAGGAGCATTTCATTTGTGCTGTGACTTGTGTGTTACTGACTGCAACTTTATACAAAATAGAAATAGACCGATGAGAAAAGCACAGAACAAGTCTTGCAGAAAGCATTAATATCACATTATTTAATTGTTCCTGACTCTAGAACTATGTGATTAGGACAAATACAGTCTCTCATGCATAAATAGGTATTATGTTTGTGTATATAAATATATATATATATATATATATATATATATATACAGTACAGACCAAAAGTTTGGACACACCTTCTCATTCAAAGAGTTTTCCTTATTTTCATGACTATGAAAATTGTAGATTCACACTGAAGGCATCAAAACTATGAATTAACACATTGTGGCGAGTGGGGCGGGGCAGAGGGACGTGGGAACAAGGAGTGAGGCCGGCAATGATTGGGCAAATCAGTGACACCTGCGACCCACCGCCGGTCTCGAGTCCCACGTAGGAGATGGAAGGATATAAAACTGGAGCGACGACAGTGAAGGACGAGAGAGGAACAGGCCTGGACTTTTAGTTGTGTTGTGGTTTTTATTTGAGCGCACCAGTCGTCCGTGAGGGGCTGGTGCGCTGTTTTGTGTTTATTTTGTATTATTAAAATGTTATTTGATTGTCCGCCGGTTCCCGCCTCCTTCTTGCCGATAGGAAGTCTTTAATCTTTACACACATGTGGAATTATATACATAACAAAAAAGTGTGAAACAACTGAAAATGTCATATTCTAGGTTCTTCAGAGTAGCCACCTTTTGCTTTGATCAGTGGCGCCCCCAGAAAATTTTAACAGGGGTGGCCAGATGAGGCCACAGTAAATCTTGGGGTGGCACACCAAAATAAAGAGAAAATAATTAAGGGTTTCCAATATTGACAAAAAAAAAATGGTATCCCTGGTATTTCTGGGATTTTATCGATAACGATAAATAGACAATAATGTCACTTTAATTGTGCTGATTTCTTATTTCTAATTGTGCTGACAGATGACTCCTGAATTTTTTATTTTTACCTTTACGCCATTTTTTCTAGAAGTGTGCACCATCTTTTAGGTCAAATACTTGCATTTGGGCTGTTACCAAGCAAATGCAATCAGTATCAACAAAAATGATCTTTGCAATGCAGAGAAAACAGAAGCTGCATCTGAAGTGCCATTGAGATGTTTTTACACACTGTTTAATGCAGCTCTGTGGGACATTGTAACTTTAGCCTGCAGTTATAAATTAATAAATAATGTTCTGATATTGTAAAAATAAAACATTGAAAACTGATGTTCGAAATTATTTAAAAAATAAGAAGGTACCGTGTCCGTGAATATGAAATTAAAAGCAGCAGTAGGTGGCAGTGAGTCATTGTTAATAAGTGAGTCATTGCGATTGAACCGAATCATTTAAACGGTTGATTTATTCAGGAACGAATCACTGTCACGTTGCTCAGAGACGCAAAACTGTGTCTGTGTTTGGAATGATTTTTGTTTGAAATGTTGTATAAAAGCAATGTCACACTTGTAATTATGCTGACTTTTAGAGAAAAATTTAACTCTTCGTGTGATAACTATTTGAAATTATATAAACTATATAGATCTATAAATGTTCTGCCCCATATCTTGAAAAATGTGATAATTCTAAATTTCCAGTGAAAGAACGCACTACAAATGCGTATGCGAACCAGTCTAGACCATCTAGACGTATGTGCACACTCTGTGATTTGTTTGGACGGGGGAGGGCGACAGGGGGAGGACTACTCCGGTGCTGCCAATCTGCGATCTTTCTTGGTGGCTGCAGCATGTGCTGCATTTTTATTTATTTTTTCCCCCACTTCTTAAACTATTACGAATTTACATTCTGCATTTAAACTTATAGTAGGTTACACACTGAAAATCATCCTAGGGGTGGCCACAGGGGTGGCCAGAGTTTATTCAGTGGTGGCCGTGGCCACCCCTTGCCACCCCTTGGGGGCGCCCCTGGCTTTGATTACTGCTTTGCACACTCTTGGCATTCTCTTGATGAGCTTCAAGAGGTAGTCACCTGAAATGGTCTTCCAACAGTCTTGAAGGAGTTCCCCGAGAGATGCTTAGCACTTGTTGGCCCTTTTGCCTTGTGTCTGCGGTCCAGCTCACCCCTAAACCATCTCGATTGGGTTCAGGTCCGGTGACTGTGGAGGCCAGGTCATCTGGCGCAGCACCCCATCACTCTCCTTCTTGGTCAAATAGCCCTTGATGCCTTCAGTGTGACTCTACAATTTTCATAGTCATGAAAATAAAGAAAACTCTTTGAATGAGAAGGTGTGTCCAAACTTTTGGTCTGTACTGTATATATATATATATATATATATATATATATATATATATATATATACATATTTACATGCCCCTAAACAGCACATACACTGGTGTATAAAAGCAGTATCAGCACATATACATAAGCTTTATACTTAAACATGGAGTGAGATGTTTATATACTGTACATACTTCATATTTTCATGTAACGTATCCGTGTTTGGCTTGAGTCTTGAGAGTGTTCAAAATCCAGAACTTGAAGATTTGTATCTTGAAATGGTTTCAGGTTGTCTCTGTTTCTTCCATCAACAACAAGCTTTAATAGTCCTTAAAAGTAAATTCAGATTTAACATTCAGCCAAAAACATATTATTTGTTCTTAAAATTATTGTAGTCACTATAAAAAGCTATAACTGTACGAGATGTTGAAATATTCCTTAAAAATGTTAAAAGTAGTGCACAGATAGTATGATCTGAATTTAAGCCCATAATGTTCTAATGTGGATTCATTCAGGTGTAATCAAAGACTCACCTATGATCACAATAATCAGAAGAGCGTTGATGAAAGCAGAGATGAGGATAATCTGATTCTGATCAATATACTTCACCACTGTATGATTCTTGTTCTCTAGATTTAGAGTTGGTTCTGTGCAATCATTGAAAGAGTTTAATATTAATATTGAATATTTTGTGTCTAACAGTGATTTAGTGTTTAATTTCAGTGAATGGTCACTCACCAGTGATGTACAGTCTGGTGCCGTTGCTGTATTTTGGAGGTGGACTTGAGGCCACACAGTAATAAAGTCCTAAATCATCAAGAGTGACATTATTTATGAACAGATGATGTTTACCCTGAACTGAATATTTGTGTTTAAATGTTTTATCGTAGTAAAAAGTAGCTGAAGTTGTAGAAGAGAGTAATATCATAACTGGAGCATCTGGTAGTTTCAGTAATAACCAGTTAACCCCCTGTTCATCAAGATCACAGTTTATAGTCACATTTTGACCCAAATCTGTTAGTTGATCTGTTAAAGTCTCTGCTGCTTGACACCATATGAGCAGAACTGTGAAATACAACACACACACACACACTCAATGGCTTATTGTAGTCTCAAAAAACATTTTAAATAGACGTATAAAGAAAAATAAAACATTCATGAAGAAGAATAAACTCACAGAGAAGGAGCTGCATGATCTTCAGGATGTTCAGACACTTCAGCGTGACGCAGTCTTGTTTCTTTCACACGGTTTAGAGCAGCTTTTTTAACAACAGGGATCTGAACCACACTCAAGAGGAAGTTAAGACAGGTTTGCTTCTGATCTACTGTTGTGTCTGTTTGTTCAAATCTCAACCACTGACCTACGTATAAACAGTTGTCATTAAAAAAGATGATGATAATAATAAAATAGAAAACACATTTTTCATCTTTATGCAAAACAACAGGATCTGAGAAAGCCACACTGGTCTCTTCGTGTAGCCACTCCAAGACACTCATGTGGTGAAAATAATCTTTGTTAATAAATAAAGTACAGCTGTTCATTGTTAGTTCATGATAATTAATGGAACATTATTGTAAATTATTGCCATGATATTTTGTGTCATTTTCACTCGGTCAAACTTTAACCCACATGATGCATGCAAGTGTGTGTGATCATGCTGTTCATCAAGCCACCAAACCAGTGGAAAACGTCATTTGCACAAAACCATGCTTGTGTTAACCACACACACAGAGAGAGAGAGAGAGAAACTGTGTAGAAATTAGATGTTATTAAATATGTGTGGGAAAATATTTCAAACAATATGCATGCTGAAAAAACAAAAATCTATTTAGCGTGACATGAGCAGATTGAGAATGGAAGACGGACTCAGAGGATCTAAGCACAAATGTACATTTAATGGAAACCAAACCATAAAAACAAAACAAGAGAAGATACAGAGATGAGCAGGAAAAACTACAAAGGACTACAAACATGGTAGAAGAAACAGGAAGTACAACAGAAGTCTATACTTTGAGTTTACTCTGAATACAGCTGTTTTATGAGAGAAGTCAGGCACTACTCATATCATTTTATAAGAGCTGAGACTTCATGAAATTGAAAGCGTTTCACACAATTTGATTAGTTCTGTCAATCTCACTGATGTTAAGCACTAAAAGAGTCCCTGCTTCCACGAGTTTGAGAGTTTGAATACCCTACAAAGATGTTTTCTGACATGTTTGAATACGTTTGACTCCAGCTGGAGGGGTTGAACAGTAATGACTAACATGTCTGAACTATTTAAACAACTGTTTCTACACGTTCAGATACAGCAAGTTACATCCACATTCATCCGGATAAGATCTGGACTGGTTTCAGACGTTCTTCATCCACACTAGCACCGGCTACATTGAGATATTTTCCAAACGTTGTTGAAAATGCTGAAATTACCTTACTGTGTGTATGTTTAACATCATAAAGCTCACTGAGACCTAGCCTAAAGTTACTATAAACTATAACATAATAAAGCACAAGCACACTGCTCAAATAGGACAACTGTTAATATCTGATCTGTTCTGTCCTCTGGTGGTCAATAACAGTAAAATCTTTTTGGTCTATCAATGTTTCAGTTTCTTTTAAGTTGGAGGAAGATGGCCACTGAAGAACAGTGTAACTTTTTATTTAACTAAATTTTCTTCCATTTATTATTTTCCCTGATGTCCACTTATAATGGTAAGAGTTTGTGTTTATTTACCACACTCTTTATGGCCCTTGTTTCCTGTTGTGTCATTATTAAAAGAAGGAACAGAAGATTCATTAAAGGAATAGTTCACCCAAAAATAACATTTGCTGACATTTTTACAAACTCTCAGGCCATCCATGATGGAGATAAGTTTGTTTCTTCATCAGATTTGAACATATTTAGCATTATAACAATAATGATGAGTCATTACATCACTTGATCAGCAATGGATCCTCTGCAGTGAATGGGTGCCATCAGAATGAGAGTCCAAACAGCTGATAATAACATTGCAAAAACATTAGGGTGAGTAAACGTTTCATATATGATAGGAAACATGTTTCATTAAGAACAATTGTTGGATAATTGTTGGATCAGACTTTTAAATTTCTGTCATGATCATAGTTAAATGAAAACAGGCACAATAAAAATATATAGAAATATATTTTTTCACTCTATGTATATATATACTCACTGGCCACTTTATTAGCTACACCTTGCTAGTACCAGGCTGGACCCCCTTATGCCTTCAGAACTGCCTTAATTCTTCATGGCATAGATTCAACAAGGTGTTGAAAACATTCCTCAGAGATTTTGGTCCATATTGACATGACATCATCATGCAGTTGCTGCAGATTTGTCAGCTGCACATCCATGATGCAAATCTCCCATTCCACCACATCCCAAAGATGCTCTATTGGATCGAGATCTAGTGACTGTGGAGGGCGTCTGAGTAAAGTAAACTCATTGTCATGTTCAAGAAACCAGTCTGAGATAATTTGAGCTTTGTGACATGGTGCATTATCCTGCTGGAAGTAGCTATCAGAAGATGGGTACAGTGTAGTCCTAAAGGGATGGACATGGTCAGCAACAATAATCAGGTAAAGTCACAGGACACGTAGGTCATTTCACAAACATTATACTTTATTTAGTTGACCATACAGAAGTATATTTTTGGGAGTGTGCACCATTAGTTACTTTTGGATTGTCATTCTGTTTGTATAATTATTTGTTTCTGAGCTTACCGGTGTTAGGGGGTAGCTCATTCTCTCCTTAGATATTTTGTGGTTTAGATTTATATTATACTGAGTACTTTTGTTGGGTTAAGGTTAAGTACATTCCTTTTGGAATAAGTTTTAGGTAGATTTTGCTGTTATTTCTAGCTTATGTAGTAGTGTTGTTGTTAGTCTTCCCCTGTGTGTCAAAATTGATCTGATCAGCCAATATATATGTCCCCGTTATTTCTTTTGTAGCAGGTCAGTTGTATTTTTGAATCTTAATGTTTAGAGCTTTAGTTACGGTCTGTTTATTTGACCTTTGTTGTTGGGCCCAAAAGTTGTAACTTAACTCAGCTAAGTGCACTACTCTTTACAATCCTGGGCTGAGCTGTTTCCATACCACGATGAGATGCACTCAATATACTTTCTATAGCCCAGTTATAGAAAGTTTTCAGGATTCCTGGGGAAACCTTGAATTTCCTCAGGAGTCTCAGATGGTACAGTCGTTGTCTGGCTTTTTTAACTTGAGCTTGAATGTGGTTAGTCCAGGTCAGGTCCTCTGAAATGTGTACACCAAGGTATTTGAAGCTGCTCACTCTCTCCACTGGGGTCCCATTAATGATGAGTGGGGTGTAGATCCGCTGCTGCCTCCTCCTGAAGTCCAAAACCAGCTCCTTGGTTTTGCTGACATTCAGAAAGAGAGTTTGTTTGGCACCATGATGTCAGACTCTCTACCTCATCAAGTTAGGCGACCTCGTTGTTGGAGATGAGGGCCATCACCACTATTGACAATAATTAATAATAATTAAATCATTTACAAGTCACTCCGAGAAAAATTAAACATTTCTGTAGTCCGTACTGATGAATGGTGCAATGCATTCTCTTTGTATATTTTAACCAGTAATTAGTATATTTGGCTTGCATGCATGAGACACTGCAGAATCCTGGATGGAAGGCTTCTACATAGATCCACGCTGCTCATCTTGTCTGCCCTTCCCAGCATACCCTGGTAGATACACAAGAAGCACATTAAGTATATCTGTACGTCTGCCATTAAAGTAATAGCTGAGCCAAAAATTTAAATGGTCACTTCATTCACTTCTCTCATGCCATCCTAGATGTATATGACTTTTTTCACATGTTAAAACAGCTACAAAAGTTTGAAGAACAATTTCTTAGCTCTGAACGTCCATGCCATGGAAGTGAATTGTGACTACAACGTTTAAGCCCCAAGAGATGGCATGAGGCCAAATAAATGATACTTTTTATTTTTAAAAATGTGTTACTTTTAAATGTCACAACTATACTATAAGGTAGAGCAGGGTTATTCAAATCTTGACCTGGAGGGCCAGTGCACTGTAGAATTTAGCTCCAACCCTGATCAAACACACTTGACCCTGTTAATCAACGTCTTTGGTATCATTAGAAAATCACAGGTAGGTGGGTTTGATCAGGGTTGGAGCTAAACTCTGCAGTGTACTGGCCCTCCAGGGCAAGATTTGAATAACCCCGAGCTAGAGTTTATCTACCACCAAAATATGAAAATATAAAATGTGTAAATATGAAGCAGCCACTGTTTTGATACATGTTTATTGAGCATCAGATACAAATATTAGAATGATTTCTGAAGGATCATGTGACACTAAAGACTATATGCTGAAAATTCAGCTTTGCCATTACAAAAGTAAATTACATTAAAATATATAATAGTAAAGAGTTATTGTAAAATATTATTACAATGTACAATATTACTGTTTCTACTGCATTTCTGAACAAATAAGTGTAGGCTTGGTGAGCATCAGACTTCAAAACCATTACAAAATCGGTCCAACCCCAAAAGGCGGCTGCATATATGAAAATAAAACACCTAACCCTAAAAAAATTCTAAAAAAAGGTTTCTCAGCTGTTTTTTGTAGTATTACGTTTCCTTAATAACATACTAAAAGTTTACCAAAGTTTGACCACTAGAAAGGTGTAATTTTCAAGATGGTGTGCAAGATGGGAAGGAAGCCCTTAAAATATCCTAACTCCTTCATTATTTGACTTAGTCAAGTAATCTTGGTGTCTAACCCCATGTTTTCTGGGTCTATGAATCCATTGGACTTGTCAACATGATTACATACTTATGAAATACATTATTTTGTTAGAATACTGTAAGGCTTTATCATTGTTTGGGATGAACCAGAGATGTAAACAATTTAGCCTATGTCATGTAACTCCTACTCAGTACCTGTTTCTTTGCTAAAACAAAGACTTAACATTTGATGTAAAAGTTAATGCACCCCAAAAAAACTTAAATTGGAGTTGTATAACTTTGATCATAACTTTGATCATAAACAACCCTGTATTAGCCCGAACAGAGGCCTGTGTGTGAAACCTCTAAAATGGTCACTCATTTCAATTTTAATAAGGTAATACATATGTAATGCATCCTCTATAGATGTTTTTGAGTATAAAGGTGGCATTATACCAAACCCAACAAAACTAAATTCACATTTTTCAGCAATTCAGAAGATGGTAGAAGTAGAAGAGAATACTGACATTTGATATTGCTTGACTCATTGTAATGTTGTTGGCAGCACAGTGTATATTATTTTACTCAAACAAAATTCATCCTTGACTACTAAAAAAAAAGTTATTTATTTTTTGTATTAATTCAAAAAAGTAAACTTTTGTATATTCTAGACTCATTGCACACAAACAGAAATATTTCAAGAGTTTTTTGTTTTAATTCTGTTTGTCACGACTTACAGCTTAGGAAAATAAAAAAATCAGTATATCAAAAAATTTGAATATTCCCTTTTGAGCTTGATTAGTTTTATCAATTATGAGTATAAATACTGGGTACCTCCTGGGCTAGTTCAGAACATGCAACCACAATTATGGGAAGGACTACTGACTTGACAGTTGTCCAGAAGACAATGATCAACGTCCTCCACTAGGATGGTAAGCCACAGAAGGTCATTGCTGAAAGGACTAGCTGTTCACAGAGTGCTGTATCAAAATATATTTATAGAATGTTGACTGGAAGGAAAAAAGTGTGATAGGAAAAGGTGTCCCGTCATTTCACCTCCACGGCCCGTCACTTCACCTCCACGGCCCGTCACTTCACCTCCACGCCCCACCATTTCACCTCCACGGCCCGTCATTTCACCTCCACGCCCCACCATTTCACCTCCGCGGCCCGTCATTTCACCTCCACGGCCCATCACTTCACCTTCACGCCCCACCATTTCACCTCCACGGCCCACCATTTCACCTCCACGGCCCACCATTTCACCTCCGCGGCCCATCATTTCACCTCCACGGCCCATCACTTCATCTTCATGCCCCACCATTTCACCTTCGCGGCCCGTCATTTCACCTCCACGGCCATCCATTTCACCTTCGCGGCCCGTCATTTCACCTCCACGGCCAACCATTTCACCTCCACGGCCCGTCATTTCACCTCCACGGCTCGTCATTTTACCTACATGGCCTGTCATTTCACCTCCACAGCCCGCCATTTCACCTCTACGGCCTGTCATTTCACCACCACAGCCCGCCATTTCACCTCTACGGCCCAATCAATTCACCACCACTGCCCATCATTTCACCTCCATAGGCCGCCATTTCACCTCCACGGCCCGCCATTAAAAATAAAAACTCCAATTTAGAATTTGTTTCTAACTTTCTGCTAGGTATCCAACTAATGCAGAGAATATTAAAGTTGCCAGCCAACACATTGGTTGTGAAGTACCCTTTCCAGAGAAATATATAATGAAATTACTGTAAGTTACATTGTAATCCATTGATTTATCTCTATCAACATAATTACACACAATATTGTAGTTACAATACATTGTAATCTTTTTATATGTTGGAAAATGACAATCAGTCAAATCAATGTTTTTAGCACATCTGTCACATCCCTAAACCGGATATTTAAAGCGGAATGTGCACCACTTGCAAGTTATTGTAGCATGTGTAAGCACACTGCCATATGCATAATTTAATTTTGCACCCTTAATCAATTTTACATTTTCCCTTAGTGCAGGTTAATGTAAGGAATATTCTGTACTACAGATATTTAAATCATTTTTGTATGGACTCCACTTTTTCACTGCCTGACCATCATCTTAATGTTTATGCAGTTCAATGTTTTTATTATTTTTTATATCTAAAACACCTTGTTCAATAAAGTATTTAGATGTTTCTCATATCTGTCACGGTCTAAGCATGATCTGTTTCTGTTGTTCTGATGAAGGAAACTTGTGTTGGAAAGGATTCAATATCTGTTGAGGCCCATGTGAATGTGCTACAAAGTGAGTCTCAGAAAACACACCCAGACCCCTTGACTGTCAAAGACCACACGGCAGGAACATTCTCCTGGAGACGCTGAGAAAGCATGGAAGGAATCTCTGTGGAGGATTATATATTGTTTGAAATCTTTTTATGTAATATTTTATTCTTATGTACCCTTTTAGCCCATCTGTTAAAAATGTAAAACAATAGTTTTAGAAAACAATATAAGATTTATCAGTGTTTTACAAGAAAATGAAATGCATTGTATATTGTGAACCTTATATATTAGCTTCTGATTGTTTTTGCAGTTCTACAATGTATGTAGCTACACTGTCTGAGCCAAAGAGGATGGAACAGAATTTGAAAAGTGTTTTTTTTTTTTCATTTTTTTTTTTTTTACTTTTTCTTATTATTATTATTTTCCTTTATTTATGTAGGGGGACCCTGCTACACCCTTTCATACCATACACCTGAAGGATACTGACTGTAAAATTTCAATCATAGGAGGAGGGCTCAGTGTGGTGACAGAAGATTGAACAGATGTGTGCCAGTGCACCAGCCTTGATGAAGCCTTCATAACAGCCTTCTGGATGTATTCTGCTTTCAACATTGCATATCCAACACAGCTTAGAAAGACACTGACTTTCCTTCAGAGACACATTGTCAACGTTAGAAGATGGAGACAAGCACTGCCAGTAACATTACGCTGAATGATTAGTCTTTTGTATTAGATCCTCATGCCTCAACTCTACCATTGCCCAAAGTGCGCTCAAAGGACATTTACACTTTTGAAGTTAATCCAACATCTTGGAGTTGTACATGTACATTAACCAAATATTAGTATAACCTGTGGTATAGATGAGTGCCAGTCAAATTTTTTGTGATTCCATTCTTTTAGAAACCATGCACAGGAAGCATATGTACTGGTACTCAGTGAAGAGTCAGCAGTACAGTTGTATTATAATGTAATGGTGAACGGTCTGGCTGCAGACTTGCACATCCACTAGTGACAACACTTGCAGTCTTTTTATATTTGGTATTTTATTCTACTTGTTGGTTACTTGTTTGAATCTCTCAACATTTGTTTTTCTCTTTTCTAAGTCTGTCAGTCCAGATGTGAGGAAGACACACAGAGTGTTTTTACTTGAATTGGCGACTGAAACTGAAAGCTAAATAAATGTTTTAGTGGATAAAGCGGTGTCTGTTTGCTTAATTGGTTAAAGGGTTAGTTCACCCAAATATTAAAATTATGTAATTAATGACTCACCCTCATGTCGTTCCAAACCCGTGAAACTCCTTTTATCTTCAGAACACAGTTTAAGATGTTTTAGATTTAGTCCGAGAGCTCTCAGTCCCTCCATTGAAAATGTGTGTACAGTATACTGTCCATGTCCAGAAAGGTAAGAAAAACATCATCAAAGTAGTCCATGTGACATCAGAGGGTCAGTTAGAATATTTTGAAGCATTGAAAATACATTTTGGTCCAAAAATAGCAAAAACTACGATTTTATTCAGCATTGTCTTCTCTTCCGTGTGTGTTGTGAGTGCCTTCACAGTAGTGTAGTGATATCCGGTTCGCAAACGAATCATTTGATGTAACCGGATCTTCTTGTACCAGTTCACCAAATCGAACTGAATCGTTTGAAATGGTTCCAATAAGCATTAATTCACAAATTACTTAAACGCCACCAGGGGTCACCCAATCAAAATAATAACATAAGGCATACTTTGATGACGTCGGGAAAGAGCGTAGGCTCATGGGAGTTGTTGTTCATTGGAACACGCGCTCTGTCGCTCCCCACATTCCTCACTCATTTTAACTGAGGCCGGCGACACACTTGATGCGTGGCGCAAGCGTCTCAGCTGCGTGGCGTGTCAGTTTTTAATTCGGCTCCCATGTTAATAGGTTAGAGCTTGCAGATTGCCTGTGTGAGCCGCGCGTCTCAGGCGCGGCTCAAGGCGCGCGGAAAACGCGTGCTTGCTAGAAATAGAACCGACGCCTATTTTTCACGTTAGCGTTAGCTTGTCATTAGCGTCTTCATTCGAACCTATCGCTGTTTTCTTTTCTCCTCTCCCTCGCTCCAGTTTTTCACAAGTTCATCAAACAACCGCAGTGAGAATTTTCATCAAGCACGGTGAGTAATGGCTTCTCCTATCATTGTTTCTTGCACCTCTTGCCACATGTACAGTTTATCTATCTCTGTCGCTGATGAGGGATTCACATGTGATAAATGCAGGGAAATAGTTAGGCTGACAGAGAAGATTTCAGAATTAGAGACACGCATCCAAACTTTAAGTGAGGACAGTAAAAATGTTAGGGCTCTAGATACGGCTTTGGATGCGTCTAGCTCAGGGATTCCTGTACATTGTTCGGTTCCGGAAACAGAGCCCCAGCAGCAGGGCAACTGGGTGACGGTGAGGCAGCGTAGTCGTGGGTCAAAACACCGCTCTTCTGTTCCGATCAAAACATTAAACAGGTTCTCCCCACTCAGTGATGCACCCACTGAGAAACCTGATGAAAGTGCTCTAGTTATTGGTGATTCTATTGTACGGAACGTGAGTATAGAGACACCAGCCACCATAGTCAAATGTTTACCGGGAGCCAGAGCGCCTGACATCTTGGCAAATTTAAAAGTGCTGGCTAATGCTAAACGTAAATACAGTAAGATTGTTATTCATGCCGGCGCTAATGATGTTCGACTTCGCCAGTCGGAGATCACTAAAAATAACATTAAAGAGGTGTGTGAACTTGCAAGCACGATGTCAGACACTGTTACACTTCATATAACATTATCCAAAGAAACAAATGTTAATGATAAATCCCCTGTTATGTTTGTACTGGCTACTGTATAAAGGCCACCAGGGCACCATACAGACTTTATTAAAGAGTTTGGTGATTTTACATCTGAGTTAGTTCTGGCTGCAGATAAAGTTTTAATAGTTGGTGATTTTAATATCCATGTTGATAATGAAAACGATGCATTGGGATCAGCATTTATAGACATTCTGAACTCTATTGGTGTTAGACAACACGTTTCAGGACCTACTCATTGTCGAAATCATACTCTAGATTTAATACTGTCACATGGAATTGATGTTGATGGTGTTGAAATTATTCAGCCAAGTGATGATATCTCAGATCATTATTTAGTTCTTTGCAAAATTCATATAGCCAAAATTGTAAATTCTACTTCTTGTTACAAGTATGGAAGAACCATCACTTCTAACACAAAAGACTGCTTTTTAAGTTATCTTCCTGATGTATCCAAATTCCTTAGCATATCCAAAACCTCAGAACAACTTGATGATGTAACAGAAACTATGGACTCTCTCTATTCTAGCACTTTAAATAAAGTTGCTCCTTTACGCTTAAGGAAGGTTAAGGAAAACAGTTTGACACCATGGTATAATGAGCATACTCGCACCCCAAAGAGAGCAGCCCGAAAAATGGAGCGCAGCTGGAGGAAAACAAAACTAGAGGTATTTCGTATTGCTTGGTGGGAAAGTAACATATCCTACAGAAAAGCATTAAAAACTGCTAGATCCGATTACTTTTCTTCTCTTTTAGAAGAAAACAAACATAACCCCAGGTATTTATTCAATACAGTGGCTAAATTAACGAAAAATAAAGCCTCAACAAGTGTTGACATTTCCCAACACCACAGCAGTAATGAGTTTATGAACTACTTTACTTCTAATATCGATACTATTAGAGATAAAATTGCAACCAATCAGCCGTCAGCTACAGTATCACAAAATACAGTGCACTACAGACCCCCTGAGGAACAGTTCCACTCATTCTCTACCATAGGAGAGGAAGAATTGTATAAACTTGTTAAATCATCTAAACCAACAACATGTATGTTAGACCCTATACCATCTAAGCTCCTGAAAGAGGTGCTTCCAGAAGTCATAGATCCTCTTCTGACTATTATTAATTCCTCATTGTCATTAGGACATGTCCCCAAAACCTTCAAACTGTTATTAAGCCTCTCATCAAAAAACCACAACTTGACCCCAAAGAACTAGTTAATTATAGACCAATCTCGAATCTCCCTTTTCTGTCCAAGATACTAGAAAAGGTGGTATCCACACAATTATATTCCTTCTTAGAGAAAAATGGTATATGTGAGGATTTCCAGTCAGGATTTAGACCGTATCATAGTACTGAGACTGCTCTTCTTAGAGTTACAAATGATCTGCTCTTATCATCTGATCATGGGTGTATCTCTCTATTAGTTTTATTGGATCTTAGTGCTGCGTTTGACACAATTGACCACAACATTCTTTTGCATAGACTTGAATACTTTGTTGGCATCAGTGGAAGTGCATTAGCATGGTTTAAATCGTACTTATATGACGGCCATCAGTTCGTAGCAGTGAATGAAGATGTATCCTATCGATCACAAGTGCAGTATGGAGTACCTCAAGGCTCAGTACTAGGGCCGCTACTCTTCACGCTTTATATGTTACCCTTGGGAGATATCATCAGGAAACATGGTGTTAGCTTTCACTGTTATGCTGATGATACTCAGCTCTATATTTCTTCGCAGCCCGGTGAAACACACCAATTTGAAAAACTAATGGATGGCATAGTCGATATAAAAAACTGGATGACGAGTAATTTCTTACTGCTAAATTCTGAAAAAACAGAGGTGTTAATTATAGGACCTAAAAACTCTGCTTGTAATAACCTAGAACACTGTCTAAGACTTGATGGTTGCTCTGTCAATTCTTCGTCATCAGTTAGGAACCTAGGTGTGCTACTTGATCGCAATCTTTCCTTAGAAAGCCACGTTTCTAGCATTTGTAAAACTGCATTTTTCCATCTCAAAAATATATCTAAATTACGGCCTATGCTCTCAAATGTCAAATGCAGAAATGTTAATCCATGCATTTATGACCTCAAGGTTAGATTATTGTAATGCTTTATTGGGTGGTTGTTCTGCACGCTTAGTAAACAAACTACAGCTAGTCCAAAATACAGCAGCAAGAGTTCTTACTAGAACCAGGAAGTATGACCATATTAGCCCGGTCCTGTCAACACTGCACTGGCTCCCTATCAAGCATCGCATAGATTTTAAAATATTGCTTATTACTTATAAAGCCCTGAATGGTTTAGCACCTCAGTATTTGAATGAGCTCCTTTTACATTATAATCCTCTACGTCCGCTACGTTCTCAAAACTCAGGCAATTTGATAATACCTAGAATATCAAAATCAACTGCAGGCGGCAGATCCTTTTCCTATTTGGCGCCCAAACTCTGGAATAACCTACCTAACATTGTTCGGGAGGCAGACACACTCTTGCAGTTTAAATCTAGATTAAAGACCCATCTCTTTAACCTGGCATACACATAACATACTAATATGCTTTTATTATCCAAATCCGTTAAAGGATTTTTAGGCTGCATTAATTAGGTAAACCGGAACCGGAAACACTTCCCATAACAACCTATGTACTTGCTACATCATTAGAAGAATGGCATCTATGCTAATATTTGTCTGTTTCTCTCTTGTTCCGAGGTCACCGTGGCCACCAGATCCAGTCTGTGTCCAGATCAGAGGGTCACTGCAGTCACCCGGATCCAGTACGTATCCAGACCAGATGCTGGATCAGCACCTAGAAAGGACCTCTACATCCCTGAAAGACAGCGGAGACCAGGACAACTAGAGCCCCAGATACAGATCCCCTGTAAAGACCTTGTCTCAGAGGAGCACCAGGACAAGACCACAGGAAACAGATGATTCTTCTGCACAATCTGACTTTTCTGCAGCCTGGAATTGAACTACTGGTTTCGTCTGGTCAGAGGAGAACTGGCCCCCCAACTGAGCCTGGTTTCTCCCAAGGTTTTTTCTCCATTCTGTCACCGATGGAGTTTCGGTTCCTTGCCGCTGTCGCCTCTGGCTTGCTTAGTTGGGGACACTTCATCTACAGCGATATCGTTGACTTGATTGCAAATAAATGCACAGACACTATTTAACTGAACAGAGATGACATAACTGAATCCAATGATGAACTGCCTTTAACTATCATTTTTGCATTATTGACACTGTTTTCCTAATGAATGTTGTTCAGTTGCTTTGACGTAATGTATTTTGTTTAAAGCACTATATAAATAAAGGTGACATTGACATTTACATTGACATAAATTCAGATATAAATGTAATTTAAAAAATAAATAAATAATTATCGATTTTCAAATATTGCACCTGTCAAACATAGTCTATTTTGCCGTCAATACTGTTGATGGTGTCCTTTATCAGTAGGCTTTATATTTATGTTCAACATGAAGTATAGATATTGTTGCAATGAAGACAAGAGCCTGGTCTGTCAGCGGTCTCCCTTCACCTACAGCAGCGGCAGCCTATAAACTATAGTATTTTGACAATCACGTCTCTTCGAACGGAGAGATATATGAATTATCAGACCCCTATCAAATCAATATTCCATCTAGCTAGTAGTAATATAAGTTAAAAAAAACACGGTTGCCTTTCGTTAATAATTATAATTACGTTTATACTATGATATCGAACAAAATAGTGAACTGCATTTGAAGCTACTTTATCCAGCTAGATATAGAACGCATGTAGATTTACATTATACTCTACATGAGAGCTAGTCCATCTGCGTTTTACACAAGACATCATCGTTTCACAAAATATACGGATAGATACAGTTAGCTCAATGGATGCATACCTGTTTATTAGAATGGAAGCATCTCTCTGTAGTTTTCGAACTGAGAGATATATGAATTATCAGACCCCTATCAAATCAATATTCCATCTAGCTAGTAGTAATATAAGTAAAAAAAAAAACACGGTTGCCTTTCGTTAATAATTATAATTACGTTTATACTATGATATCGAACAAGATAGTGAACTGCATTTAAAGCTACTTTATCCAGCTAGATATAGAACGCATGTAGATTTACATTATACTCTACATGAGAGCTAGTCCGTCTGCGTTTTACACAAGACATCATCGTTTTACAAAATATACGGATAGATACAGTTAGCTCAATGGATGCATACCTGTTTATTAGAATGCAAGCATCTCTCTGTAGTTTCAGCTTGTCACGAAGCTCTCTCTATCTTGGAAATGCAACTCCAATATTTACCCGTGTCTTGTTTGTTCTCTTGTCCCAAAACCTTCTCAGGTCATTTATTTCACCCGTACGTTTGACTGCGCTTCACAGAACGTGCAGGCAAAGCATAATCATGATCCATAACTAAGTTATTGATTGAGGTATAAATACGAATATAAGTCTCGATCAAGGCTAGCTACTACTTTTTCTTCTTCGTCTCGTCTTTGCTTCTGTTCACCTTTGTATTTGGCGGTTCCGCAGGAAGTTAGATAAACTAGAGGGGTCAAAGTTTATATGACGCCATAGACGGGCGACAAAACGGAAATAAAGAAACGTGCCATGTCTTCTAATTAAACTATAATTTTCTCTGGATTTGAAAGTTCGTGGAAACTTTCGGGATAATGTAAGTACACAACTAAAAAATATATATAACATAGATATAGTGATATCTGCTATTTTTAAAGCAGAAAAATTACATATTGCGCCTTTAAGCTGTTAACTTTTTCAATGTGGCTGACACTCCCTTTGAGTTAAAACAAACCAATATCCCGGAGTAATTCATTTACTCAAACAGTACACTGACTGAACTGCTGTGAAGAGAGAACTAAAGATGAACACGAGCCGAGCCAGATAACGAAAGAAACGAAAGATTGACTCGTTCTCGAGTCAAGAACCGTTTCTGTCAGACGCGTCCGATTCGAGAACCGAAGAGCTGATGATACTCCACATGTATAATTCAGTGTGAAGCAGACTGACCCACAGAGCGTCTGAACCGAACTGATTCTTTTGGTGATTGATTCTGAACTGATTCTGTGCTAGACAGGTTCATATAGATACTTTGTGCACTCGGCTACAACAAAATGTATTTTTTGAGAAGGCTCAGACTTTACAGTGTCAGTAGTAAGATTATGATGATGTTTTACTAGGCTGTATTGGAGAATGTGATCAGATACGGAATACATCTTTGGTATGATAATTTATCAGTACATCTTAAATCTAGGCTTGGACGTCTTATTAAAACGGCCATGAAGATCATGGGCAGAACAGAACCTTTTTATCTCCAGGCCCTATATGAAAGATCTATACTGAGGGAGGCAAATAAGATTCTGTATGACACAACACATACCCTGTATTCTGAGTTTGAATTGTTGCCATCGGGGAGAAGATTACGAATGCCTAGCTGTAGAATAGACCGTTTCAAGAACTCATTAATTCCTTCAGCAATTAAGTTATATACAATAATATCAAGTAGAAATTATTATTCTAAGATTGGTATTTGTGTAAGGTTTTTTTTTTCTAATTGTGCATTTTTCTTTTCTATTATTATGTTATGTGTTTGTTTTATATTTTTTGTCAATGCAGTGGTTGTGAGGCTAAACAAATTTCCCATTGGGACAATAAAGTATACATAACCTAATGTTATGAGCCCAGGTAAACCGAAGGCTTGAATCAAGGGCAATCCTCGCAAATGACGCCATTACATCGAGCGCAAAAGAACCGGTGAACCGTTTTCTTCAACCGGTTTATTGAATTGAACTGTCCGAAAGAACTGGTTTGCAGAAAAGAACCGAACTTCCTATCACTACTGGTGATCCGAAAACCGATGCAACCGGTTCTTGACTCGTGAACGATGTCACATGGACTACTTTGAAGAACTTTCTGGACATGGACAGTATACTGTACACACACTTTCAATGGAGGGACAGAAAGCTCTCAGACTAAATCTTAAATATATTAAATGTATAAAATGTTCCGAAGATGAACGGAGGTCTGACCGGTTTGGAACGACATCAATAATGACATAATTGTAATATTTGGGTGAACTAACCCTTTAATGTCACTTAAAATAATGTTACTAAACTAATTTTTAAATTTGATAATTTAGTGGTTTTGTCAAATATTTATTTTTCTAAATATTTGACAAACCTAGTTTTCTAGGGTAACACTTTACAATAAGGTTTCATTTGCTGACTGATGTATTAACTAACATTAACTAACTTATTAAACTTTGTTAGTTAATAAAAATACAGCTGTTCGTTGTTTGTTCTTGTTAGTTCACATCACAGTGCATTAACTAATGTTAAAAACAACTTTTGACTTTAGCTTAAGAACAGCTAGTGCGACTAACCGTGTTAAGAGAAGTTTGTATTCTCGAAAAATAATTGTAATTTTGTTTTTGATTACTGATAAATCAAGACCAACACTGGAGGCGCTGATGACGTCAGTAACCCGCGCCATGAAGTTTTAAAGGTACTTTCAAAAGTAATTTAAAATAACATTCTTAATATCATTAACGCCGTTTTTATCTTGAAAGAATTA
This sequence comes from Carassius carassius, assembly GCF_963082965.1. Classification (NCBI taxonomy): domain Eukaryota; kingdom Metazoa; phylum Chordata; class Actinopteri; order Cypriniformes; family Cyprinidae; genus Carassius; species Carassius carassius. Next base: position 16,677,166 of record NC_081802.1, read on the forward strand.
CATTTGGTTTTATAGGATTAAGTTGAATTTATGACTTCCTTTTAATCTGCGATTAAGAGTATATCTTTTTTCTTTTTTTTTTTTTTTTTACAGCCAGATTTCGCATTACCTTTTGGCACGCCCCCTACTTTTCGTTTCACCAATGAGAACACTTTTGGCAAACACCCCACATTTTGGCATGCCCATTGCTCCAGGCTGCAGCTACCCCTACTTGCCTCTGTTAGCAAGCATGTACGTCTGCAGACTGCAATACGGGGGCGTAACTTGAAGTGGGCGTAACTTGAAGTAGGAGGCGTAACTTGAAGTTGTCCAAATCACACAGAACCACGCGAGACCTCAAAACGATAAGTTGTTGGCAATATGGCGGCACAGAGTAGAATATTGATTATGTTTTAAGGGAGGCAGGGGTTTTAGCAGGATTTGATGCATGATGTGTGTGTAGATATTAATGTTAGGGGACAATGTGAGAGTGTACGTTTTAGTAGGAAAACGTATTTCCCTTTCATAGGTCACTTCAATGGTGCGGTGACGTCACCACTATGGGAACACCTTTGGTGTTACGAATGTCTGAAGCCCTATACCATCCCGCCAATCCTATTGGCCAAAAAGCGCGTGGCACCGCCCATGCATGCGTACGCATATATAGCTGGTGCCGCGCGCCATTTAACTCAGATTTCATTCCTTCAGTAAATGAAGCGAATCTAGCGAATCTTCTGTGCCCTATTATCTCGTGTTCTCCAGCGATCTTCATGAGCAGTATTACTCCTCTCCGCGGACGCGATGAGTTTCAAGAAATGCAAGGAGCCGTGTACCAGGTACATCGTGAAGGGGGACACTCATGACAGGTGCCTAGTTTGCCTAGGCTTGCACCACGCACAGGCGGCGCTTAGCGGCCTTTCTTCATGCCCCCATTGCGATGGCCTGCGGCTCAGAGTGCTTCGCTCGAGGGTAGATGTTTTTTCTGATGTCGCCCCCGTGTCTAACCCCCGCCATGTCTCTTCTGCGACTGCCGAGGCACCGCACGAGGTGATAGCTTGGGGTGACACGTGCGATATGGATTTCGAGGACAGCTCAGCGCTGGAATATTCTCCACATCGCTCGCTCTCCCCTACCCTGGTGCAGACAAAAACTTTTATCGAGCCTGTCGTCTTTTCCTGTGAGGATTTACGGCCCACACCGGAGGCATGTAGTGCCGTCTCCTTCGGTTGTGGACGCCATGATGATGACGTTTTATCCACCGTGGCCTCGGGGTCTGAGGACTTCGCGGCCGACACTAGCCCTCTCTCTCCTAGTGGACAGGAGAGGCGTGTTTCCCCCTCCTACAGCGAGCTGTTGGACGTGGTTTTTCGTGCGGTGGGTACATTGGGGCTGGAGTGGGAGGTTGAGAAGGCCGAGGCCCAACCTTCTTCGAAGCTGGACGACCGTTTTCTAACCAGTCGGACACCTGCACAGTCCCGGAGGCCTTTACCTTTTTTCCCGGACCTCCACCAGGAGGTTTCGAGGTCCTGGAAACAGCTGTTCTCGGCACGGATTACAAACGCTGCGGCTGCGGATTTCGACACCATTTCCGACATGGCAAACCATGGCTATGCAAACAGCGCCTCGAACAGCATTGGATCGAGCTGTAACGCCAAACGCTCCCTCAGACACTCTGCGCAATCCAGCTTTCATAGTTCGAGGGGCGTTTCAAAGGGTCCTGCACGGACGGCCCGTCATGACGGCTCGCACAGCCGCAGCTTTTCCGCTAGCAGCATGTTCATTCTGTTGGCCTAACTCCTGCCGTGGACACGTTTCAGGATTACGCACAACGAGATGCAACGACTATTATGCGTACACTTCCCCTATGCACGAACACCGCGAGTTTTTCGTGCCCGGACATTTCAATGTGTGTGACAGTGTTGCAGGAAACGGACATTTTGAGACCGCTAATATTGTTTCGGGCCACGTGGGAACGCTTGCCCGGCATTTCTCAATGGGTGTTATGCACAATTTGTCACGGATACACCATTCAGTTTCGGAAAGGCCCCTTTCCACGGAATTCTTTCCATGGTGGTGAAACCGATGGATATAGCGGTGCTGCGACGGGAGATGTCAGCTCTACTGAACAAAGGGGCTATAGAAGAAGTACACCCCTCTCAGACGGAGTCAGGGTTTTACAGCCGTTATTTTGTGGTACCAAAAAAAGACGGCGGATTACGACCCATTCTGGATTTACGCCGTCTGAATCTTGCACTCAGGCCGAGCAAATTCAAGATGTTGACGGTAAAGTCTATTTTGTCTCAGATTCAACCAAATGACTGGTTTGTCACGATTGATCTGAAGGATGCATACTTTCATATTCAGATCATCAAGAGACACAGGAAGTTCCTCAGATTCGCTTTAGAGGGCAAAGCGTATCAGTACCGCGTTCTTCCCTTTGGCTTAGCTCTAGCTCCCCGTACTTTCTCAAAATGCATGGACGCAGCTCTGGACGCAGCTCTGCATGGACGCAGTTCCGTGTTTTGAACTATTTGGACGATTGGCTGGTGTTAGCGCAATCGCAGACTCAAGCACACTCTCATCGGGATTTTGTGCTGAATCATTTACACAGCCTGGGCTTACGCACGAATTTCCAGAAGAGTGTGTTAATCCCCTCTTAACGGATTACCTTTCTGGGAATAGAATTGGACTCTCGCGCGATGACAGCGAAGCTTTCTCTCCCGCGCCCGCAGTCGATTGTGTCATGCGTGCGGCGCTTCAGAGCGGGTCACGCAGTGACAGTGAGATTGTGCCTCAGACTTTTAGGTCTAATGGCGGCGGCTCTTCCCGTAATTTATCTGGGATTACTTCACATGCGCCCGTTTCAGTGGTGGACGAAACGACGGAATATTTCACCCCGTTGTCTTCCGCATCGAACGATCTCGGTGACACGGAGGTGTGTGATGTCGTTAAAACTATGGATGTCAGCCGAATTTCTCCGTACCGGGGTTCGGCTGGGGATCTGTGCTTCCCGAGAGACTGTCACGACAGATGCGTCTTTGACCGGTTGGGGAGCTGTTTGTCAGGGGCGCCCAGCCCACGGAGTGTGGACAGCGGCACAACGCAGCTGGCACATAAACAAATTGGAATTACTGGCAGTTTTTCTGGCTCTCCAGGATTTTTCGAGTCTGCTGATCGGCCGTCATGTGCTGCTCAGATCAGACAACACAGCGGTCGTGTCGTACCTGAATCATCAAGGAGGATTACGCTCTCGCCCCCTGTGCAGGCTGGCGAGACATATTCTTCTTTGGTCTCACAACAAATTTCTGTCGATCCGGGCTGTTCATATCCCCGGACGACTGAACTTCGGAGCGGATTTACTATCCAGACAGATTCTGGAGCAAGGGGAATGGAGATTGCACCCCCAGACGGTGAATCACCTATGGCGGATTTTTGGAGAAGCGAAAGTGGATTTATTCGCGTCGAGCACGACTACGCATTGCCCTCTATGGTTCTCCCTATGCCCTCCATCGCCCCTGGGCTTGGATGCGTTAGCTCACAACTGGCCCAGGACCAGTTTGTATCCGTTTCCCCCAATTCGTCTGATCCCAACGGTATTATGCAGAATACGGCTGGACAGAGTGGAACAGCTGCTGCTGGTGGCTCCGCGGTGGCACACACAGCCGTGGTTTGCGGATCTGATCAATCTGTTAGCGGGCTCTCCATGGGAGATTCCCCTCAGACAGGATTTATTTTCGCAAGCACAGGGACTGATTTGGCACCAGAGGCCAGATCTATGGAAACTGTGGGCGTGGCCTCTGAGCGGAGTGAGTTAATATGTCCCGGTCTTTCTGTTGAAACCACCGAGACTATACTGAATTCTAGAGCAGCTTCTACGAGACGCTTATATGCTTTCAAGTGGAGACTGTTTACGACCTGGTGCGAAACTCATAATATGGATCCAGTTTACTGCCCAGTGGCTTCAGTACTGGAGTTCCTTCAGGACCGTTTTTCAGATGGAGTGACACCAGCCACCCTGAAGGTTTATGTGGCAGCCATTTTAGCTTACCACGAATATATAGGTGGTGTCTCAGTGGGCCGTCATCCACTGGTTTCTCGTTTCATACAGGGTGCGCGGCGGCTGAGGCCTTTTCGCCCTGTGCGAGTTCCTTCATGGGATTTATCCATTGTGTTGCATGGTTTGTCAGGGCATCCGTTTGAGCCCTTGGAAACTGTACCGGATAAGATCCTGACTCTGAAGACCCTTCTTCTTATGGCTTTATCCTCCCTCAAGAGAGTTGGGGATTTACAGGCTCTCTCTGTCTCACCCTCGTGCATGGAGTTTGCACCGGGCTCTGAGAAAGTGTTGTTGCGACCTAGGCCTAATTATGTCCCTAAGGTCGCATCTAATCCCTTTCTCTTTCAGCAGGTGGTCCTGGAGGCTTTATCACCTGCTGTGGCGGAGTCTGGAGATCTAAGTCGTTGCCCTGTGAGAGCTTTGAAGACTTATGTCGATCATACTTCCCCATGGCGTGAGTCTGAGCAGCTGTTTGTCTGTTTTGGACATAAGAATAAAGGCCATGCAGTTACAAAACAGCGCATGTCCCATTGGCTGGTGGAGGCAATATCCTTAGCCTATGAGGCGCGTGGGCTCGCTTCGCCCTTAGGAGTTAAAGCTCATTCCACGAGAGCAGTGGCTTCTTCTCAAGCCTTTCTCAGTGGATCTTCTATGGATGATATCTGTGCTGTGGCAGGTTGGTCCTCACCGAGCACTTTTATCAAGTCTTACAGTCTGGATGTGAGGATGGCTCCTGGCTCCCGGGTTCTCTCCGCTTGAGCAGATGCTTCCTTGGATCCCAGCTATCAGGTATGTCAGGCGTTATGGTATAGCATTCCCATAGTGGTGACGTCACCGCAGCATTGAATTGACCTATGAAAGGGAACATCTCGGTTACGTATGTAACCTTGGTTCCCTGAATAGGGAACGAGATGCTGCGGTCCTGGCCGTGCCATACCTTGAGAGCATTCTTCTTCTTCAGTCATGAAATCTGAGTTAAATGGCACCAGGTATATATGCGTACGATGCCACGCGCTATTTGGCCAATAGGATTGGCGGGATGGTATAGGGCTTCAGACATTCGTCACACCGAAGGTGTTCCCATAGTGGTGACGTCACCACAGCATCTCGTTCCCTATTCAGGGAACCAAGGTTACATATGTAACCGAGATGTATCTGACCCACACTCCGGAACAGAAGAGGGCGGTATTGCACCAATAAGCTGGATGCCAACTGCCGTTAAACTGGAAAGAAGACGAATATGACAGCTTGCTGTGAGAGAAAATGGTGAGAATCTTTTTTTTTTTTCGAAATAATTATTTAAATTGAAGTGTAAAAGTCATTTTCATACAGTGGTATTGTTTTTGGAGTTAATAATTTATTAAAACTAAGGCGTAAAGTAAGCAACATATAAGCAAAAGGTCTAAAGACGCTATCCCCAGGTTTCACAGGCTTAATCTAAACCCTGTCTGTGACCTACATAATATAGCATATTTGTGATTTTGCTGTAAACATGTTTTATAATGCATACCTAACAGGGGAGCTCCATTAAGTACACGACTCAATAGTGGATTTACATAAACCATATATACATAAACTTGAAGACTATTACTAAAATGTCTATTTATCATCTGACTGGATAATGTTTGATAAGTATTGTAGATGAGCACATCTAACAGACATGAAACCGGTGTCTGAGTGATGTGTGTGTGATATTGTGTAGAATTCACTTTTGTCAAAACTGCTATAGATGAGTGTAAGTCATGTAAACAAACAAATCTATGTAAAGTAACTAAACATAAGTTATCTATTTTATTTTTCTATTTGCAATATTGATAATTTAAGGAACATTTGTGTTGGATAAAAAGTGAGTTACATCAGTTATTAACTCAACATGTAAATGCAGTATATCACAGATATATGACAGAGGAGACTGACTCTTGTCTGGATGTTACAGGGACAGATAAGACACGTGTGAACAAAAGAATAATGTAATTACTTTTTGTAATGTGTATGTGTATTTTTGTAGGGCATGAAAATGTCTGTAGACTGGTGTGTGCACTGAGGATGGAGAAGACCACAGCATCATCCTGAGACGCTCCATCACTCCAGCTCTTACTGTCTCATCAGGACCAGATGCTGCTGTGGTGTCTTCATCCTCAGTGACCCCAGAGCCAGTGAGAGCATCAAGAGAAAGACCACAAGACACTGAGGATGTGATTTTGGTAAAGTTTGTTCAGCTGGTTAAAGTTTAAACAATGAAGGCTGACTTTCAGAAGCTTCAAAAGCATCATCAAAAAATGTGATGGAGCTTTTATCTGAAGTTATTGACAGTGCTCTTATACAGGGGCCTACAATCCCCTGATCAACCTGGAGAAAAGAGCCGTGCTCAAGGACACACTGGTGTTCCTGTGGCTCAAGTGGTAGAGCATTGCGTTAGCAGTGCAAGGTTGTGGGTTCGAATACCAGGGAACACGTTAGGTAAAAACTGTTAGTCTGAATGCACTGTAAGTCACTTTGGATAAATGTATAATTTATTTATAAATTTGAACCACTTCAGTGCTTTAGCCCACTACAAAAGTAATAAATCAAGGCATGTACTTGTAAACTCTGTGTAAATGTTTTTCAGGTAGTCGTGCTCATGGGGTGCAGGCACACGAAAGTTTGGAGCAGACACAGCAGTCAGATTGTCCTGCACGTGTTCCCCTGCTCTCGCTTCAAGGTTGTGTGGTTCAGAGAGCCGTCATCAAGGTCTTCTTCATCCTGTTGCTCACCGGCATCCCCGTTGAGAAGAGTGAGATTGTGAAGTGCAGCAGCAGAACTGTATCAGCTGTGTTCAGATGGCAGGAGGATGTTGGGTTCACCATCTGTAAATACATGATTGTTAGAACAATACGTTTGAATGAAGCTTTGTATCATGTGTTGTTGATTTGTACATGTATGCATTTATTGTGATGCTAACTTTTATACATTATTTTAATCATTTAGACATGTTTTTTGTTGTCAGTAAATAACATATAAATATTTTATCCATTCATGTATTAATTGCTTGACTGAAAATGGATGTATTCACATCGACTGCATTTATTTAAACTAGTATATATTCATGTATAGCTGTGTCACAAAAGAAAATACATTTGGCTTCTTTTACTAAAATGTCATTTTGAGAAAAAAAAAAATATAATTATTGGTTGGCATTTATTGTTTACGGAAGAGGATTAGGGCCAGGCAATAATAAAAAAATAAAACCATCTCGAGATTAAAGTCATTATAATGCGAGATTAAACTTCGAGAAAAAAATTCGAAATACAATCTTGAGAATAAACTCATTAAATAACGAGAATAAAGTCGTTGTGTTGCGAGAAAAAAACTCGTTAAATTTCGAGAAAAAAGTCGAGATACAATCTCGAGAATAAACTCATTAAATATCGAGAATAAAGTCGTTGTGTTTCGAGAAAAAACTCGTTAAATTTCGAGAAAAAAGTCGAGATACAATCTCGAGAATAAACTCATTAAATATCGAGAATAAAGTCGTTGTGTTTCGAGAAAAAAAACTCGTTAAATTTCGAGAAAAAAGTCGAAAAACAATTTTGAGAATAAACTCATTAAATATCGAGAATAAAGTCGTTGTGTTTCGAGAAAAAACTCGTTAAATTTCGAGAAAAAAAGTCGAAATACAATCTCGAGAATAAACTCATTAAATATCGAGAATAAAGTCGTTGTGTTTCGAGAAAAAAAGTCTAAATGAAATGTAGAGAATAACGCATTCGACCAGTGTTCATTGCAGCCTACTGATAGAGGATGGCAGAGTTGGATCACTTAGTCAAGCTATATTTTAGACTTTCTTTCAGTAACAAAGAAATACTATCAATTTTAGCTAATTATGACAGAATATTAATTAGCATACGAACTTTAAAGAGAATTTGCCAGCGGCTAGGTCTTTTTAGAAGAAAAAATCAGTCCAATTTGCGCGATGTACTCGCTTTTGTCCAACATGAAATGACAACCAGTGGACAAATGCAAGGTTATCGCTGGCTTCACCTACGCGCGATTCATCGAGGTTTCGTGGTTTCCCAGGATACCATAAGACGCATTATTAAACTTGTTGATCCTCAAGGTGTGGAATTTCGACGAAGGAAACGCTTGAGAAGACGCCAGTACACTTGTGCTGGCCCGAATGCACTCTGGCATATGGACAGCTATGATAAATTAAAACCGTACGGCATTGCCATTAATGGCTGTATAGATGGTTACAGTCGTTACATTCTGTGGATGGAGGCGTACACAACCAACAACGATCCTAAAGTAATAGCCAGTTACTTCATAAAAACAGTTACTGGCATAGGAGGGTGTCCCGAGAGGTTGCGCGCGGACATGGGGACCGAAAATGGTAGTGTGGCAGCAATGCAAAGGTCTTTACGAAGTAACCATGGAGACAGTTTTGCCGGAGAAAGGAGTTTCCTTTACGGAAGAAGCACAGCAAACCAACGAATCGAGGGATGGTGGGGTATCCTCCGTAAGCAGAGCGCACAGTTTTGGATGAACCTTTTCCAGACATTAATCAGTGATGGACACTTTAGCGGAGACTTTTTGGATAAAAGTCTGATCCAGTTCTGCTTCCTTAACCTTATTCAGGTATGTCTTGTTTTAAAATGCCATTTTGTAGACCTACTATAGTTTTATAACCTATGACATTTCTAACATGAAAAAATACTATAGTATTTACTATAGTAAATTCAATTGTAGTATTGCCTACTGTATAGCCTATACTAAAGTATTAACAATTTGTTACTGAATCCAATGCATACTGTAGTGTTAACTATAGTGAACTGACAACTGCATATACTGTAGTATACTTTAGTTTTTACTACGGTAAACTGTAGTGTGTTGTAGTATAACCTATAGTAAAAACTTAGTAGGCTACAGTATTGGGTAAAGTAATTTGTTTATATTACTATAGTTTTTATATTACCACAACAACTATAGAATTACCCCAACAAATTAATTCAAGTACTTTACTATAGTGTGGTTCAAAAATACTATAGTATTTTTTTCATGTGGGTTTACCATGAAAAAAAAAACAGTTCCAGACCTATAGCCACTAACAGCCAAGAAAAACAATGAACTAGTAACTATTAGGCTAACAACGCCAATGGATTTTAAAACGATTGATATAGTAGCACTTGCTAAACTATATCTTTTAAATAGCTATATAATTACGCATACATCACACTATTGTTCAATATACCTAAAGTATGCTTTATTTCTCTGTACATTTTTATTATTTTGTATTTCTTTATTCTTTACAGGACGAACTTGATGAGGTAGTAAATACATGGAATTCCCACAAAATCAGAGCACGATCTGGAAATGATGCAGCATCAGGACGTCCGATAGTGATGTTCTCTCTTCCAGGATTGCACAATGCTGAAGATAGACTCAAATTAATTGACATGGACGAAGCGGCCTTGTGTCAGGAAGAGTGCACCCCCAAGGGTCAGTTCCCTTGTGATGAAACAGTTTTTGATCTGTGCTGTCTGTTAATGGAGGAAAATGGATGGGATGCTCCTACAGATCCATTCAGTGCAGCTAATCTTTACATTTTGTTGAGAGCAGAAATACAGCAAAATATTTGATGGTCCTTAATCCAAAGAAAAGTTTGTTAGCTGGGCACCTATCTGTCATAACTCATATGTATTTGTCTTTTCTGTAGTTCATGCTCCATATCAATGAAAATTAGAGCAGGTGTGTTAAAATGAGTGTGACTGCTATATCAACAGCAAAAGTTTAATACACAATGCTTACTTAACCCTTTGTAGGTAAACATACCATGTGTCCAAAGTATCACTATATAGTGCATTATGGATTGCACAGCCTTTATTTAGCTAAAGTGCATGTTGCTGTGTGCCATGTTAAAAATAAGAGTATTTGATGTTTTTTATGATACTGAATTACCAACATTATGTCTGATTTATGCACAGTTGTTGTATATGCACATTTCACCTTTAAGAAAAATGTTTATTTAGTACAAATGTGAACAATGAACAGCACTGCTTATGAAGTGCACTGCTTATTGAAACATGAAAACAGCACTGCTTATTGAAACATGAAAACATTTTGAAATTTCAAAATCTGTTAAATTGGCACAAAACTCCTTGGATTTTAACAGAAACATTTTCTAAATGAACTTTGAGTCTGCACTGAAAATTAACAATAAAATATTTGAGCATACAATTACAAGTATCAGTGTATGTATGACAATAGTGTCTTTTTATCTGTATCTGTATCTTAAAATGTGATCAAACAGTTAAATTATTAACAATTTACAGCATAATTAGACTGGGATTTAAACTACTTTTTTTTTCAAAAGTATATGCTTGTATAATTGCAATCTTCAAGCTAAGATTTCTAAGGCAACATTGCTAAAACCAAACAAGCAAAGGGAAATGTGTGTTAACTCATCTTTAACTTATGATAAACTTTTGATTTCTGTAACTGAAAATCAAATCAAAATTATTTTTCAGATATTCTGAATGAGGTGGACAACTACATGTTAAACTATGTCCATTACCCATATGTTGCTCTCCAAAACAGCATTAAATTCAGCACGAAAGTCTGGAAAATTCTCATAGTTCTCACACAGCTGAAGGAACATCCCACATGTACGACCAATAGGGCGCCTTGTGAAATCTGACATCACTGCAAACTCAACAGAGATGCGTTCTGACACAATCAAGTAACATCCTGTGCAGAACCTCAGAAACTTTCCTAGTTTCTCATCATCCATTTCTCTGATGTACCTTTTCAGATGATGTGCCACTTCTCTTTGCTTTGCTGTCATATCAGCAGGGAACTTCAAAAGTCCTAAGACCTTTTTAGTTGTTGGTAAGAGTTTAGCATACATCTCTTTTAGCTCCTCAAAAGTAAGGGTGATTTGTGATTGTGTGATGTCCTTCCAACAGTCTAACACAAACATTGGCTTTTGGACAAGCTCTTTGTGGGAAATCTCCTTCAGAATTTCGGAGAAGTTTTCTGCAGAGACTTTTCTGCGGCATTCATAGCTGTCAAGAACTTCCAACAGTTCATCAAGTTCAACAGAAGAGAAATCCTGTAATGCACGTTGAAGAATTTCTCGTTCTTGGGTGCTTACAAACTGAAGGAAGCACTCTATTAGGTCACTGTATACTGCACCAAAAAGCATCTCCTCCATAAAAGGGGGGGCCATCTTTATTGGAATGTATTGGCAGTCTTTGTAACCTTTCAGGAAAATTCTGCCAACAGCTTTCCAAGAGTCAGCTTGGAAATCATGTCTAATGAAAGGAACTTTCATTGTAGTTCCAAGTGTACAACGATCATAGAATTCTTGCCAGAAGGTACTATATATATCTCGGAGAACCCCTGACCCACAGCCAGCTTCCTCTGAATTGTCTGGCAATAAGCGTTTAAATGCCAGTTGCCTGGTCAAAGTCTCCGGATCAGAAAATTCATTGATCATGTCATGGAGGCAGTTTCCATGACGTATAATGATTTGTTTTGTTTGAATGCCAATTTCAGTGGTTTCTGGAGGCACATAAACTAACGTGTTCTCCAGGTCAGATTCATCTCCTGAGTAAGGGCCAAATGTGATTTCAGGGTCAGAAATATTAAGTGGGTCATTCACTACATCATCTGCCATGATGAAAACTTCCTCAGCTAATGTAATACTCAGGCCTGGTACCACTGGAAGATCTGTGACAACTGAGGAATCTGCATAGTTGTTAGTGGGCATTGTAGAAAAGTCTGCTAAATCTTCACTATAATCACTTTGTAGTGAGATGATGCTGGTCTCATCATTATTTTCACTTTCAGACTCAATATTTGAAGTACTGTCAGCTGACTCGTTTGGCTTAGTAGCTATGTAGAAGCGCAAATTTGGCAGTTTCACTGCCTCATGTATTGTGCCAATGGAGACATCATTGGGAAGAACATTTTGTCTGAAGTCCCAAACTTCAAATGTGAAGTCACATTCATCACCCTTACAAGAATTTCCATCCGGGAAGAAAAGTTCTTTTCCTTCTTTAAGGATCTCATTGTATCCTGCATTAATGTCCATTGCAACATTTCTAGTACCCCCTCCTTGTTTTGTTCTGACCTGTTTTGTTTCTTTGTTTTCTGTATGAATCCAGCCAATTTCAATCTGTCGCTTACTTGCTTTGGCTCTGGATTTGGGTTTGGGTTTAGAAGTCTCAGGTCTCTCTTCAGATTGGGGTTCAGTTGTAGATTGCTTTCTCAGTTTCATCTTTTCTCTCAGTCTTTCAAACAGACCCAACTTCCTTTTGGAAGCAGGGTTTTGATTGCGGCAAAAATTGAAAAGAGCAAGTCTATCTCCATATGAGGGAATATAGTTGGCCAGAGCTGAATCCTCCATTAGCAAGATAACATCACTGTCAATCTGTGGATTAAAAAAAATAATATGCCATTTGCCTTTCAAAAGAACAATCAAGGTCAGTTTAAAGGTATAAACTAATGATTTATATTTTTCTAATGCATAGGCACTGGCAGTAGTCATTATGAGTGTACAGAAAATGTACATTAAATGTATTATTAATGGTTTGTGTTTTATAATTTATCATCAACTAACTGTAAATAGGCTACAACACTATACGGGCCAGTTGTACTAACAGCTTGCACCAGAGCTAATCCTCTTTTGCTGTTAAAAATATATTTTACTAAAAACAACAGCTGACCATAACGCCGGTTTCACACTGCACGCGATAGCAGAGCGTAAGCAGCGCAGGAGCAGTGCATATGGTGAGCAGGAGCACCATACGCGCGTTTTGCTTTCACACTGGCAGCGTTTGTCACGCGCGCCTGAACTGCGGGTTTTGTACAGACAGAGTACTCTATAATGGATAAGTTGGCATTGCTTTATTTCGTTTTCAAATACAGTTAAGAGAAAAGACTTGTCAAGAAGCTTATTTTATTAATCATTTAATTATAGCCTATAACTTTTGGTTCATCTTTGTTTTTATTGTTCGGGCAACAAGTTTATTTTTGGACATTTATTTTATTTTTAAATTGCTGTTGATCATTTGATTGACTGTTTAAAACACAATAGATATCATCAATGCACTTTTTGGATAACACTGCGGTGTATTTTGCCCATGATCAATGCATTGTCACTTTTAAGCCTGTTTTATGCTTCTGCGTCGAGTCGACGGCGTACCTCCGCGGACCCCTTTGCGTCGACGCGAACCCCTCTCCAAACCCTCCGCCGGAGCTCGACGCGCACCTCCAAAAAATTGTAACTACGCGTCGAGGCGACGCAGACCCCAAGGGCTGTGATTGGTCAGATTATACATCATTTCTGGAGTGTAGCTTTTCTGGTTTCCCCGGGTTTCCCCCTCCCGCTATAGCGACATTTTTAAAGTGAACACTGCACTGTTTGTGTTCAACGATGGACAAAGTTTTTTATATTTTTATATAGCCTACTAAGTTATTTAAAATAACCTAAGTTATTTATATTTTAATTGTACTTAAAACTTTGCCCTTTGTTCTTATTATCTTATGCTTCCATGTTCGTACTTATTGTATAGAAATTTGGGGCAATAATTATAAAGTTCACTACTCCAAAAACAAATTCGAATTATACACAAGGTGAGATATTTGACCACACAAATATATTATTTCTGCAATCTAAAATTTTGATTTTATACTGCTCAATTCTTGTATAAAGCCCACAAAAATATATGCATGTATGGGTGATAAACTGTTTTTTTATTGTGTTAATATGTATACATTTACATATTCATTTATCTTTTTTTATCAATCAATAAATAAATCAACGTTTGTTTTGCAAAAAGATTGTTGTTTATTTACAATATGTTCATGGTTACATCATGGATACAGTAATCAAAGTCTGCCACGGGACACTACATTATCATGCCATGGCACAGTCATCCATGTGGAGACTTCTTTTTCTTCTGCGATTAAACATTTGAAATAAAATCATTTGTTAAAATACATATGATATGATATAAGGCGTTTATGGATCGCAGTGGAACACGGCACGCACTGTGAATCCGAATTAGATGAGGAACATGCTCATCGCTCTGTGAGGAGAATATCCATTCTTATATGGTTATTTTTATTACTGCAGTATAATTTCGTTAAGTTCTCTGGCTGAAACACACATATAGCTTTGAAAGACGCTGGAACATTGTTGTTCAACGTCGATTAGCTCCAGCTGCAACAACACTGAACACTCTCTCTCTCTCTTTCGCTCGCACTGAACCAAAACAAACTAGCAAAGAGATTCGCGAACCCCACACCCCCCTAGCGTTCTGGCGGTGAAATGCACCGCGATGCAACGCAACCCGACGCAGAACTATAAAACGGCCACGACGCCGTAGGAGTGACGGCGTAGCAACGCCGTCGAGTAGACGCAGAAGCATAAAACAGGCTTGACGCCGGTTTCACACCGCAAGCGTCAGCGGCGCGTGAGCAGCACGTATTTTTTTCGGCGTCCATGTTATTCAATGAGTGCATTCACATCGCACGCAGAAGCGGCGCGGCAGCGCGTAGCAGGAGCAGAGCAGGAACAGCAGTGCAGCAATAGTTTCGGCGCCCAGTCTATTTTTAACGCGCCGCTTACGCTGAATTAAAATGACACGCATTGATCATGGGCAAAATACACCGCAGTGTTATCCAAAAAGTGCATTGATGATATCTATTGTGTTTTAAACAGTCACTCAAATGATCAACAGCAATTTAAAAAGAAAACAAATGTCCAAAAACAAACTTGTTGCCCGAACAATAAAAACAAAGACGAATCAAAAGTTATATAAATGAAATGATTAATAAAATAAGCTTCTTGACAAGTCTTTTCTCTTAAATGTATTTGAAAACGAAATAAAGCAATGCCAACTTATCCATTATAGAGTACTCTGTCTGTACACAAGCCGCAGTTCAGCCGCGCGTGACAAACGCTGCCAGTGTGAAAGCAAAACGCGCGTATGGTGCTCCTGCTCACCATATGCACTGCTCCTGCTCTGCTCACGCTCTGCTATCGCGTGCAGTGTGAAACCGGCGTAAAAGAAAATTTTACAACATTGTGTTCTTATTTTGCCTAATTAACGAAATGTCAATCTTCGCCTTTATAACAGAAGATACAATACAATACAAAAATCTTCAAGATACAGCCTACAATCTTCACATGTATAACGGATTGTCACCTTATAAACAGTCCTTTGTGTGGTGGAATAAGCAATGCTATATAGAAATATATGGTTCGTATCTTAATTTAAATTTTATTTTATTATTTTATTAGTTCATTCATTATGCTAACTCAGCTAATTAAATGTGACGAGCTGGATACTAATTACTAATGAAATAATGTCAAATATTAAATGTAGGCTATTGATTAGAGTTGCCATACACTAAAGGATTTTTCTAGTCATTAATTTAAGCAATTAGGACAAATCGCACGTTTATATTCAATCCTGGGTGCATGTAGGCTATAGCCTATATTCCGCGCTCAAGCGCATGCATAAAACTTGCCGCAAAGCACCAGCAAAAGTAGGCTAATGATATAATAAATGTATCTGAAAAAAATAACGAAGCATTTTAATTGTTTATTAATTAACTAGTATTTTCTAAATCAGTGTAGGCTGCCTGCATACATATCTCCATACATCTCCGCTGTAATGTAGCCTAGATGCGCCTTTATTACGGACAGGATTACTTAATCAGATAGTAGCTACCGTATTTGCTTTCGATTGGATTTTTTTTTCGTTGGTGGACATTTTTTTATTAACTTTATAGTTATATTTCTCATGTCTGTGAGGCTTGTCTATACACTGTTTGTCAGTTCATTTTTGAGCGGCGCTCCAATTCACAGAGATCATGAAAGCGCGCCCTGTTCGTTTTATTTTGTTTTACAAAGGCACACCGTTTTCTTGTTGTTGTGAGTTTACACAAATAAAAGTAAAAGTAGTTGCGACTGATGTATTATTCTGTTCTGTATGACCAGAAATGATGGAGTATTTTAAGTTGTTTCCACTGTTGATAGGAAAATGCGAGTGGCACCGGCGCCTTCATCCATGTCATAGTGCCACTCCGCACAAACACTTGGATATGAGCTTCATAATAGCAAACATTTATATAGGTTAATGTTAGAGCGAGCGGCCATGCCAGACAGATAATCCTCTTCATGTTTAACTAATCAAATTCTGTAGCATTTTATTGCGCCAGTTTGAAAAGGGCGGCTGAAACACTTAGCCTACAGATAAACGCCCAACGCTGGTGTTTTTCTTTAAACAAATTCGTTTAGACTTTAAAATAAATATTGTTTATGGGCTAATTAATGCCACAATAATTTGTTTATTTTATTGGCTAATTGTATTTTTCATTTTTGTTTTGCATTGAATACCATTGAATATTTTCATTGAATGCATTGAATATTCGCTGTGCACCGCAATACCACCCTCCCATAGAAAGACACGTTAAGAGCCACCTATTTTCTTTATAATAAAGGGAAGGAAAACGCTTAATGTATAATTAAATGCATTGCGTTCATATTCTTTATAACTGAAGCGTTTTCTTTATTATAAGGGTGTATTATTCCATTAAAAAAGGACTGTTTATAAGGTGACAATCCGTTATACATCTTGAAGATTTTTTTATTTTATTGTATCTTCTTATAAAGACGAAGATTGACATTTCGTTAATTAAACAAAATAAGAACACAATGTTGTAAAAAATAAACAACTCAGGCTATGTTCTGTTAGATGTGTTTTGAATACTTTTTGTTTAATTATATCTCTAGGTAATGAAGATATAGCCTATTAACAAAAATAAATCTTATTAGGCCTATATAATATATCATATTAAAAAAAAACTTAGCCTATATAAAATATATTTTTAAAAAGGGCCTCATTGATTAATTTTGCATGATTGGGGGCTGCTACTATTTGCTTAAGCTTTTTGAATGTGTGATAAAGGCGCGATAGGCTGTCAATTTTATGTGGATAAAGGCATATTTTGTACATGATAACACATGCCCTTATAAGGGCAAAAAAGATGTCGTTTTAACGACATAAGATCTCGTTATTATGAGAAAAAGATGTCGTTTTAACGACATAAGATCTCGTTATTACGAGAAAAGATGTCGTTAAAACGACAAGATCTCGTTATTACGAGAAAAGATGTCGTTAAAACGACATAAGATATCGTTATTACGACATAATTGGGGGGGGGAAATAATATTTATGTGGCAGCAATGCGTCACCGTACTGTTCCAATTTGAATACATACCTTTTCTTCCTCTAGAAGTGAAAGTATGTCCTCTGAAATACCCCGGCCTCGTAAAAATTCTGTCACAGTGATGATGGACATAATTGTGCAGTCTGCTCCCCCTGGGCCTTTCAAATTGATATTACGTTAGAAAAAGCTTGGTCGTGTAAACGTGACTCGCTTAAACATAGGCTAATAAATGGGTCTAGCTAAGAAGAAAGCAATGTGGAGCTATAACCAGCTCTGTAAAGTGTTCGTTCTTGAACTATTTAGGAACTATTGATACGGTATTACAGTGCACATGGTAGCTTACAAAGTCATCAATAATCAACAAGATACATGCATGAAGTCAAAATTCACTCACTCGCTCGCGTGTCGATGGCTGAAACGCATGTAGGCTCGATTTTATGATGAATGTCGCCTCAAATCGATCTCAAAAATTTAACGCGTTCATTATTTCGACTTTTTTTCTCGAAATTTAACGAGTTTTTTCTCGAAACACAACGACTTTATTCTCGATATTTAATGAGTTTATTCTCAAAATTGTATCTCGACTTTTTTCTCGAAATTTAACGAGTTTTTTTCTCGAAACACAACGACTTTATTCTCGTTATTTAATGAGTTTATTCTCGAGATTGTATCTCGACTTTTTTCTCGAAATTTAACGAGTTTTTTCTCGCAACACAACGACTTTATTCTCGATATTTAATGAGTTTATTCTCAATATTGTATTTCGACTTTTTTTCTCGAAATTTAACGAGTTTAATCTCGCATTATAATGACTTTAATCTCGAGATGGTTTTATTTTTTTATTATTGCCTGGCCCTAATCCTCTTCCGTACGTTAGTGGAGTTAAAAATGTAAAAAATTAAAATCAACAGTATTGGCTACACTACAATCACACAAAAAAGGCAGCCGTTTCTGCAACGTTCTTCATTATCAAGATAATTACAAATACATTAATTAAACCTGTCACAAATTGCTTGTTTTATTCTTATTATTTTTCTTCATTATTATTTTACTTTCTTTTATGTAAAGCACTTTGAATTACCATTGTGTACGAAATGTGCTATAAATATAAACTTGCCTTGCCTTTTACGTTTTTGTGCTTGTTTTAACTTTGTAGGTCACATGATCAACATAGCGGATTAGGATATAAAATTTGCATTCATACTTCATACATACGCATTCAGGCTGTAGAGTATGTACTCTTTTAGCGCTCGTTAAGTTAGCACTTATTGAAATTAAGTGCCTAATTAAAGGGTATGCGGTTTCGAACGCATCCCGACAAAGTCTCTTTTGACATCTCGCGTGGTTCTGTGTGATTTGAACAACGTCAAGTTACGCCTCCTACTTCAAGTTACGCCCCCGTCTTGCAGTCTGCAGACAGACCCTTCTCTCCGTTAGTCTAGTTATGCCCGTCTCCAAGAACCGGACTTCCCACGGATCTGGCTGCAGACCGTGGGTTAGTGGATTTCCACTCTCGAATTTCTACGGGAAGTGTTGCCCGGACCAACATGGCTGCCATGTCTCTAGTGAAGGTGACGAATTTCCGCTCTTGAGTGAAGCCCCCCCCCCCCCCATATACATAATAAAGGCTAGATGTCTTACGGCGGAATTTCTAACGTCGTCACAGGCAAGCTCTCTGACGGGCTCTATAGTAACTGATGTAAGGTGAGTGATCTGCTCGAACACAAATACTCTCATTTCGCTGAAATCTTGACGGATTTTCAAATGGTTTGGTTTATTACAAATGTTATTAACGTTGCTGTAGTGCGCGTGCAACTGTAGCCCGCATACTTTGAACAGTAACGCTCAAATAGGAGAGGAAGCTCTCTAAACCCCAAACGCCTTCTTTAATCACTTGTTTTGCTCTCTTCTCTTTAACTTTTGACAGAACTCGAAATGTTTTGACCGATTAGTACAGACCAAAACTCGACCATTTTTTAGCAGCAATAATCAGTCAAATGTGCGAGTAGTTCAGTGGCATTGTTTACGTTCTGTGCCTCCAGTGGCCGACTTCCGGATTGATGACGCGTCCGTGAAAACCCTCTATAGGATGATTCATTTTATTTCACCTTAAAATTACATTGACTTAATTTGATTTAAAAATCACCTGCTGTAGCACACTGAAAAAAAGTTTTTAATTCATCCAATTAAAAAAATTTAGGGTAATGATTCACATCTATGTATTTTTTTTAACATGAGACAATAGTTATTTATTTTTCATTGGCTCAAGTAAAAAAATATCGATGTGAGTCATTACCCTATTTTTTTTTTTAATTGGACGAATGAAACCCTTTGCATCTTTGTTTTATTTGCACCAACATTTATTTGATTTAAAAAAAAATGTAATGATTTATAGCGTGCTTTTATTTAGTTTCACTGGTAAAGACCTTTTTTTTATTTAAAACCAAATTTAAAAACTAAAATAAATACTGAATGCTGATTAAAAAATCTCTTATTGAATGTGTGTTGGTTGTGTTTGGACTATAGAACTATGCAGTTGTAGCCTTTAATTTCGCATGGTTACAGTTAATGTTTTCATTTAAGTCCAGTTCTATGTAGTTTCAACCCAATTCAAAAACAAAAGCTAAATGCTGATGTCTGTAACATCTATGTTTGTATTGAATGTAGGCTACTTACTGTGCAGTTACTGACGTTAATTTCAGATGGTTAAAGTTATTTTTCAATAGCCAAAAGCCAGTTTGGCCTATTAAATCCCAAATAAACATCTTGTTTATGCATACTTTCCTTTCTTGTTTGTTGCTTAAAAAAAAAAAAAAATCAGAATCGGGCATGAAAAATCATGATCCCTAGTTATTTTTATATTCAACTTTTGGTCTCCTATGTACGCTTATGTTCCTCCTCACTCTTCAGTGAACTGGTCCAGTGGATATTTATATTGGAGGACACAAGTGCTATATACTGTGTGTGTGTGTGTGTGTGTGTGTGCGCGCAATCCATTATCAATGCCTTAGAAATTTTTTGCACTAATGCTGTGTGCTGCACCAATTACCTCTCATGTTGTTTACAATGTTAGCACAAGGTTGTGCTTAAATACAATGAACAATGTCTACTTCAGGGCAACTGCAAGTACTATTTTTTTTTTCATAAATACAATGGACAAGTGTACCTTTTTAGAATAAAAAAAAAAATACAAAACAAATCCTATATAAACAGTCACCAAACTGGATCCCATTAAAATCCTATAGGAACGATCCTACAGGATATTTATGTCTTGTCATATAAGACTATTCCTATCGGAATCCTATAGAAATGGTTCCAAAATATGATAGAAATTCCAATTAGAATGCTGTAGAGTTTTCTTATTGGAATCCTTAAGGATTTTTTTTACAGGGGAATTCTGGATGCCTGAACATGTCGAATTGCAGCTTTCCTTTCCAAGAAATGACTTAATCATGCAGAATAGTTGTGTATCACGGCTAACGCTATATGTGCAAGTTATCAAGGCTGAGACCACAATCAAGCTGTAGAGTAATATCGGTTTTACTGACACCAATAATGATTTTATGACCACTAATCTTTTGTCTAGATTACAATCGTTGTGGATGTGGTTGTAGTTATAAGCTGGCTAAAACACTAAGTGACACAAAGTGTCAGCAAATGCTTGTATTGTTTTCAGTTTGTCGGTCCATATGTTCTTTTTTTTGTCAATTTTTGTAAAATGTGTTACCTGGAAGTGTCACAAACCAGTTTGAGTATTTAGAAAAATGCCTGTGTTTGACTATCTGTTTGCAGAATTCATCACCACTGATAGTTTGAATTATATGATCATGTCATTCAACTTAATTTATGTGGAAAGATCATTCAGGGGTGGCTAGTTCTAATTTTGTCTTTTTTTTTTTTTTAGGCATAAAACATTTGAAAGCATGTATTGAATATCTGTATACTATACTCCTATATCTTGTGTGTGTGTGTTTTTTTTTTTTTTTTTTTTTTTTTTTTTTTTTTTAAGGTGGATGGAATAACAACCCTAATGCTGGCCAGTTGAAGTACATCTTTAGGAAGCTGATGGCCCGGTGTGGGGTTGGTAAACCATGCAGAGGCAATGTGACGACACAGCTGTCATTGACACCTCTACAAGCCTGTCAGCTGTAGATATGCCCTCTTCAGCAGGAGGAGAAGATCTTCCATCCCCGTTTGCTGACATCCCTGCTCTATTACATGACCACAGCTACCTCCTCGTCCGCTTCGATGGTCTTGTGGACAGCGCTCTGGTGTACATTTCAGTTAAAGGCTGACTGAAAGTCAATTTTTCAATAGTGCCAATAGTCAAATTCTGGGGGAAAACGATCTCACGAGAGTTCAAAAAGAAAAATGTTCCCTTAATTTCCACTATTATTATTATAAGTTATGATATTATTATGCTAACTCTTATTTCAGGATTTGTTGTGCGACGGGCTCTGAAGAAGCTGTCCTGTGACGCTGCATCTGCCATTAAGGACCAGAGCTACCACCTGCTGATTTTAAAACAACATTGAGGTCTGGCGATTCCCTCAGAAGGCACAGTGAGGGTCAGCAGAGTAGGTCATTCGTCAGGCATCAGCCAGTACCAGACGATCACAGCCCATCAAACTGCTAGAGGTCGTGTACATTGTACGGAAGAGCATAGGGCCAGAGGATTTGTTTGTGGAAACGCAGTATGGCATAGACGGCCACCACCATACGCTGTTAACATTAGTTGTGTCCCTGCACCACATCGCTAAATTGACTAACCTTACCTTACAGAGCAACCACATGCTACAGAACAAAACCGTCCTTTTCAAAGGGCGTAAGCCCTTTTTGTTTATGTCCTCCACAGTTGTGTAGTTCTCTCTACATGGTGGGGATTTCAACAAACAGGATTTCTTTATGTATATTTGTAAAGGGGAATCTTTGCAAATAAATGCCACTTTTTAAAAAAGTTAAAAAATAGAGACTTTTGTGTAATTATTCCATATTTTGTGTAGTCATTCTATATCAGAACCCCTACATAGTGTTTCCTTTCATTGGAGACCAGGATTATGCTTCTACACCAAGAGGTTGTCACACAGTAAGCCCGTTATTGTCACTATGCATTTTGGGTAACCAAAAGTCCTATGGGGAGTTTCCATAGGGCATTTTACAAAACGCATGATCATACTTTGGCAAATAAATGGTCTAAAGTACTCCTATTTCATTCTATATTGATCTGCTTTTGCACACAGCTTCACATGACCTGGTGTTTGGGCTCAGTTGTGTTTCTAAAGTCATATCAAGTGACCTAGAGGGCTGAACTGTGGTCAGTTGAGATGCTTGTTATCAAGCAGAAAGAAAAAAACAATATTCTAGCCTCTATAATTCTGTGCCAAGTATGGCATGTGATGGTAGGCAAAAATAGCTGGGAACAGTGATCTCTGAAGTAGGCACAGTGCAATGTTGAGGGGAAAAGCTTAGTAAATGACCCAGCCCTGAAGAAGTTAAAATAAACAATCAAATTATTTTATTATAATAGTAATATACATATTATTAAAGTATATACATATATATAGAGAGAGAGAGAGTGTGTGTGTTTATATTCATTGCACCTATCTGTTCTGTTCAATGTTATTTTCATACGGAAGTCCATGGTTATAATTATTCATATGTTGTGAGATGTGTCTCCCATGTGTTTAGTTTAGGACAGCTCAGAGTGTGTGTGAATGAGAGTGAGTGAGTGCGCGTGCCTGTGGCGCGCCCTTTCCCCGCCAGCTCTGTGTTATGATCGCTGCTAAGCAACGGGGTGTGTGTGAGACAGTGATCGGTGCGGGTAGTTGATTTGATATTGCAGTGAGTGTATTTAGTACGGCTGAAAATAAAGCAAATAACTCTTCGGCACGAAAGTCTCCTGTTTATATATATGCCACCACAACTAACAGCGTGAAGTTTTAAGGAGTTAACCCCGGGAGGAGAACTACCGGCCCTGGAGAAGACAGATCTCCCCTGCGTCACCCAACCACGGTTCGGAGACTAGCAGGAAAGGTTAACACTGGCGACCCCGGCAGGACATTCACGTTGTTAAAAAAGAAAAAAAAAAACTGGTGAGCAATGAAAATCAAAGGACAATAAAAATATTAAATAAATAAGTTAAAGCCAAGTGACTGTAATACAGCTGTAATAGCGGCGTGTCTAAGCTCATATGATATATATAATATGGCGGCCGCTCGCTATCCCTCCGATGTTTACGGACGAGAGACAAATTACTCAAACCCATTCATGTCGCTAACCAATGTTGAGGACAACAGTCAGGGTACTGTGACAGCTTATGAATGCAAGGCTGAGAGGAAATACGAACATTATAACCCATTCCTGTGTGATGAAAGTTGCACTAACACAGTTGTTAATGGAGAGGATCTGTTCGCACCATCTGACGGCCCCGCCTGTTTCTCGCCCACAAATCCCTTTAGCAGAGGCCACCGTCAAAGCCACGCCTCCGCAGGAAGGCCAGACATTCACATGTTCACATATCCCGCTCCTGACATGCCATTAAAGGGACATTATGAAGTCACAAATCCCTTTGACAATGCTCACATGGGAAGTTTCGTACATAGCACACCGTTTATATCCAAACCTGAAGCCAGTACGTTTCCCATGCCCTGTTCTTTTATTAATCCAGGCATGACTGTAAAACATGGACATTTCCCATTGCACCAGCCCTGTTCCTCATCTCCAGCACAAAAGAGCCGCCCTGCTCCCCGTCAGGCTCCTCAGTCGGATAGTGATGAGGACTATAACCCCAAAGAGAGAGTACCCACTCTACGTCCCGGCCAGTACGATGGCAGCACACCGTGGAGAGAGTTCCTGCACAGATTTGAGAGCTGCGCAGAGGCGAATCACTGGTCAGTTAAAACAATGGCCATTCAGCTGAAATTCTGCCTCACGGGGGCCGCAGGTGCCATCGTCCACAGAAACCCTCGTTCATCCAAATGGGACTACCGCCGCCTGCTGGAGGAACTCGAAACTGCTTATGGCCCTTCGTCAGATCATGCAGCGGCTGTAGCAGTAGAGCTGAGGCAAAGAGTGCGTAAACCTGGGGAGGCGCTTCATGTGTTCAGAGATGACATTTATGGAAAAATAGCTATAGCTTATGGTGATTGGTCAGAGGCTGAGCAAGACGCTATAGCTGTTGAAGTTTTCACAAACGGTCTGGGTGATACAGAGCTAGTTCAAAGACTGTTAGAAAAACGTCCAGCTACACTAGCCAAAGCTTACGAAATAGCCCACCGTCATGACACCACCAAGAGAGCTGCTTCCTATGTCACCAGCATCATGCAGCCAGGGGCCCGTAACTTCACTGAACGCAGGCCCCGGGCCGCTGTAGTCAGAGAAAGAGACAAAAATGAGGCTGTGACTACCACTACCTGTGCAGTTAGCCCATCACCCAGTCACGTTGTCCCACGCACATCTGCAAAAACACTAAAGCAGCACAAGAACTTTAAAAAGGGTGACATTCGCTGCTATAACTGTAACGGTTGGGGTCACAAACATAGCCAGTGCTCGTCCCCTCAAAGAAATACAAAGACTTTCCTGTCCAGCGCCCCCAAGGAAATACCCCTGACCACGGTGTTCCACCTTAAAGGCCAGAATCGTGAAATGAAGATTCACATGCGCATATCCGAGCTGGAGGTATGTGCAGTCCTGGACAGTGGAGCGCGGAGGAGCGTGCTGCCTCTTCACCAATACAACGCCATTCACCAAGACGTGAGACCACTGCTTCAGTCATCCATCGTAGAGACTTTGTTCGGAGTGGGACCAGGAGATGTACCGGTGCTTGGTGAGGCCAAGGTACCGGTCAGTATCAACAACCGTCAAGTTGAAGTGGACTTTCTTGTAGCGGACATAGAGGGCAACGAGGTGCTGCTTGGCCATCCTTTCCTCACCCAGGCGGAGGCCCGCCTTGATTTCGGTAGGCATCGCATAATTCTGTTTGGAGAGGAAGTGCCTTACTTTCACCCAGATACTGTTCCAAAGTCACACGCTGTGAGAGTAGCCAGAACTGTTGTGCTTGAAGCGGGACAAGAGTACTTAGTCAAGGGCAACGCGCACTTTTGCGGAGAAGTTAAGGGAGACATGATGCTTAGCCCCACAAAGGGTTTTGTTGAAAAACACAAAATACTCATTGCCAGAGCCCTAGTCCACACACAGCACACCAACCTTGTTCCGTTACGCCTCTTTAACCCTGGTAACAAGGCGGTGACTATTAAAGAGGGTGCCATTGCAGGCCTCCTCCAGCCAGCTGAAGCTCTGCCCTCACCCAGTGTCCCCACAGCGGCAGATTTCTCAGCCAGTTCCCCTGCAGTTCCAGAGCACCTCAAGGAGCTCTATGCCCAAAGTTCCACTGACTTTAATGATAATGAAAAACTTGAACTATCTAACCTGTTGTGTACCTATGAAAGTGTCTTTTCCAGGGGACCTGGTGACCTGGGTCGGACAAGTCTTGTTCAGCATGACATCATAACCCATCCGGGACCTCCAGTGAAGCAGCCTCCTCGTCGTATGGCTGGGGAAAAACAGCGAAGCGCAGAACAGCAGATCAGTGAGGGCCTTCAGAGCGGTATCGCCACACGCAGCCATAGCAGTTGGGCCTCACCGATCGTGATGGTGCGTAAAAAGGATGGAACTTATCGCCTATGTATAGACTACAGGGCACTAAACAGCCACACCATCACCGACGCGTACCCACTGCCCCGCATCCAAGACACGCTGGACACTCTCGCCACCGCTAAATGGTTCAGCACTTTGGATCTTGCTTCAGGTTACTGGCAAGTTGAGCTAACACCAAGAGCCCGTCGTGCATCTGCCTTTTGCACCCGTAATGGACTATTCGAATGGAACGTTATGCCGTTCGGGTTATGTAACGCCCCGGCGACGTTCCAACGCCTTATGGATCGCGTCCTTGCCGGCATGCAGTGGGAGACCTGCCTTGTCTACCTGGACGACATCATTGTGCTGGCTAAGGATGTGCCCGAGATGCTGCAGCGGCTGAGCCAAGTGTTCCAGAGACTTAAACAGGCAAATCTCAAACTGAAACCAGCCAAATGCTGCCTGTTCCGCCACCAAGTTGTCTATCTAGGTCATATTGTGTCCGAACACGGTGTGGCCACTGACCCCAATAAAGTCAACAAAGTCCAAGCTTGGCCCACTCCCACATCAGTACAAGAGGTCAGACGTTTCATTGGCCTCGCCTCCTATTATCGCAGGTTTGTGAAAGACTTTGCCTCCGTTGCCGAGCCGTTACATAATCTGACAAAGAAAAATGCACATTTCCGGTGGCACGCTGAACACCAAGCCGCCTTCGACACGCTCAAGCACCACCTCATCACAGCCCCTGTTTTAGGCTATCCACTGGACCATGGTGAAATGATCCTAGACACTGATGCCAGCGACACAGGTATCGGCGCTGTTCTGTCGCAAATGCAGGGGGGCACAGAACGGGTGTTGGCGTATGGCAGCCGCAAACTAGCCAAAGCTGAACAGAACTATTGCACTACGAGGCGGGAGCTGCTAGCCATTGTCGATTTCACATCCCATTTTCGGCAATACCTACTTGGGAGGCCTTTCAAGGTACGAACCGACCACAGCAGCTTGCGTTGGCTCACGCGAATGAAAGAGCCGGAAGGTCAGTTAGCCCGGTGGCTTGAGAAGCTAGCGGAGTACGAGTTCGAAATCATCCATCGCCCAGGTCGCTTACACACTAATGCTGACAGTCTCTCCCGCAGGCCCTGCCGCCAGTCGTGCCCTTGTAATCTGCAGGACCCTTCCTTGCAGCTGAGAACCACAAGTCACCAAGCGATTCAGTGTGATTTGGACTCAGACACCAGCCCCCTATTGCTGAGTCCGGTGGGGGTAAGTGCTGTCAATGTTACCAACCCAAACATTTTAAAACAAACAGAGAATATTTATGTGACAAACATAAGTGAAACCATACTGTTTCCCGGCTGGACTATTGAGGAGTTGCGGCAGGCTCAAGCTGCCGACGCAGACATTGCACCAATCAGATCTTGGTTAGAAGCCAGCAGTGAGCGGCCCCCATGGGTCACAGTCTCCCCATGCAGCCCAGCCACTAAAACGTACTGGAGTCAATGGAGAAGACTGTACTTCAGAGATGGAGTACTGGTTCGCCGCTTTTACTGTT
Organism: Carassius carassius; assembly: GCF_963082965.1. Lineage (NCBI taxonomy): Eukaryota > Metazoa > Chordata > Actinopteri > Cypriniformes > Cyprinidae > Carassius > Carassius carassius. The sequence continues at coordinate 16,704,609 of NC_081802.1, forward strand.
TAGACGACACACAGTTCTATCCTCAAATTGTTCTCCCCCGCAAAATGCAACCTGATGTTATGCGGCAAATGCATGAAGGGCCAGTAGGAGGACATTTTGGTATTGAAAGGACTGTAGCCAGACTTCAAACCAGATTCTACTGGTACCACATGCGAGAGGATGTGGCGCTCTGGTGCCGGACTTGTATAAACTGCGCATGCAGAGCCAGACCCCACAAGACTCCACAAGCACCCATGGGAACTGTCAGAGTTGGAGCCCCCATGGAGCGCATTGCACTGGACATTATGGGCCCACTAAATGAGACAGACCGTAAAAACAGCTATATACTCGTAATACAGGAGTATTTCACAAAATGGACTGAAGCGTTCCCAATCCCTGACGAAAAGGCTGTGACAGTGGCAAACGTAGTAGCAACTGAATGGGTATGTCGCTTTGGAATGCCTCACTGTCTGCACAGCGACCAAGGGCGCAACTTTGAATCAGAGGTATTCCAAGAAATGTGCCGTTTGTTTGGCATCGACAAAACCCACACTACACCATTCAGACCGCAGTCCGACGGCCAAGTCGAACGTTTTAACGCCACCCTCCAAAAGATCCTGGCCTCCACTGCAGAACACTGTCACTGGGATTGGGACCTGATGATCCCATATGCAGTGATGGCCTACAGAGCAACCAAGCACAGCGCTACTGGTTTCACCCCCAACTTCATGATGTTCGGCCGTGAAATAAGCGAGCCAGTGGACCTTGTGGCTGGTTTGCCTCCGGACTCAGACCATGCTCCTTCCGCCCCTGAGTATGTGCAACAAATGCGTGAGCGGTTGGAACTGGCTCACAACATCACTCGAGAAGCCCTCGGTGAGTCAGTCACGCGTGCAAAAAGACAATATGACAAAAATGCTTGCCATACAAAGTATAAAGTCGGCGATGCGGTGTGGTATCTCATCAAAGGAACCCGGCATATCAAAAACAAAGTCAAAAGGTTCCTCCCCTCCTACGAAGGACCTTACTTTGTTATGGGACATTTAGACGATCTAGTCTATCGGATCCAAAAGGGCCCCAGAGCTAAGGTCAAAGTTGTCCATCATGATCAACTCAAATGCTACCGCAGCCGTGAGCCCCTGGACAACACCTGGGTCCTGGACCAGTCCCGGAACTGGACGCCTTCTGAGATCCTGCCACCAGCTGTGGACGGGCACCCAGCAGACCGGGAGGATCTCGGCCTGCATAGCCTCTACTCCACTGCCTCGAGTGATGGCCCTAGTAACTCCCAGTCGCCTACTCCTCCTGCTACTAATTCTCAGGTGGTTGGGTCTCTTCCATCCACTCCTTCCCATGTGATACTTGACCATGGTGGGGGTGCGGTGGGAGAGCCACACCACCAGTCTTTACGCGAACCTCGGCCCCAACGCCAGCGCAGAGAACCGTTACGGTATGGGGACTGGGTCACTGAATGAGTTACCTGACAGTTCGTACTTGCACTAGAGACGTTACAGTTTACATTCTTTTTGGACTCTAGTCAAGTTTTGTTCTATACTTTTCTACAAAAAGCATATTTCCAAGTTAAAAAAAAAAAAAAGGCTGAAGAGTTTTTCAATGCTTTTACATGCTTGCACTTTATTGCATCCAATGTATGTTTTCATTATTACTGTATTAGTCAGACAGTATTACCTCTGGTCACCTAAGAATAGGATATAAAAGGTGATGTACTCTTATGTTTTATTAGAGACTATTGCATTTCTAATAATTTTTCACTCCTGGGTTCACTGTTGAATGAGCTTTAGAACTTTTAGCACTGTTTAGGCACTTGTTAAATTAGTGTAACCTACTATTTGGGGCACTACTATCTCTTCACATTTTAGGCCTGCAGATATAGAGAAAGTTGTGCTAAGTACATTTAGATGGAATGGAATTAATGTTAATTGCCAATCCATGGTGGGGGTAGTGTTGTGAGATGTGTCTCCCATGTGTTTAGTTTAGGACAGCTCAGAGTGTGTGTGAATGAGAGTGAGTGAGTGCGCGTGCCTGTGGCGCGCCCTTTCCCCGCCCGCTCTGTGTTATGATCGCTGCTAAGCAACGGGGTGTGTGTGAGACAGTGATCGGTGCGGGTAGTTGATTTGATATTGCAGTGAGTGTATTTAGTACGGCTGAAAATAAAGCAAATAACTCTTCGGCACGAAAGTCTCCTGTTTATATATATGCCACCACAACTAACAGCGTGAAGTTTTAAGGAGTTAACCCCGGGAGGAGAACTACCGGCCCTGGAGAAGACAGATCTCCCCTGCGTCACCCAACCACGGTTCGGAGACTAGCAGGAAAGGTTAACACATAAGTATGCAGTGTCATAAGTACATCTCTGACGTTTGTAACAAGCCAAACAGTTTGAGAATCGGTAGAAAATTGAGCAAGTTATGGTTAATTAATAAGTACATGCACCATTAAAACAGTGTTACGAGTGAACGAGCTGACTGTGACAAGATGGCCGCCAGGAGCGGACGTCGACCTCCACTGACCAGCAGTGCGGACGAGACATCTAGCCTTTATTATGTATATCTATGAGAGCCCCAGTCGCCCCTCTGTCTGCAGCCAGGACGGGAATGCGGAAAAGACCATTGGGAAGGTTCCGAAGCCTTACAATTTATTGCTGTGAAAGAACCCATCTTTTTTATTTTTTATATTAACAACATTTATTTTATTATTTAACCTTTTGAGACATGGCCTCCAGGTAACGTTATTTGGTCTGATTATTTCCAAGTCACACAAAAAGAAATCGAAATATAAAAGTTCGTAGCCTCGGCTAAATGCTAATAGATACAGACCACCCGATAAACAAGAGTTCAAAACGGTTTGAAGTGGACAGTAGAGGGAGGAAAAACACCTCTAGTTTTAAGTTTTGTGACATGATGTTTGAAAACGGGACTGCACTGCTGCAGAAGTAGCTGACTACACCTTGTGTATATTTGAACTGTGTAAATGTTTCTATACTACGCCCAGATTATTACGGATAAAGATACGATCTTCGGTTTCAAAACACTTTCCGTCCACACCAGCTCTATTTCAGGCATTTTCCAGCTGTAGTTTCCATAACGAACTTTTTGGATTTAGCCTAAATATGTTATGTCGTTTCTGACAATCTGCATCGATCTTGTGTGCACATACACACTCAGACATTACATGTGATTTTATAGACAACAAATTTAATTTAAAAAGATATCACATTTAAAACGTTCTCTATCCACTTCACATGACAGCATTTCTAGGTGCAATCACTACCATATTGTCCATTAGGCCTAGCACAGATAATAATTCCCATTTTTGTTTATAGGAATACCTTAACCAAATAAATCACGTCAATGGTTTAACATCAGCAATGTGAATATATATATATATATATATATATATATATATATATCTGTGTGTGTGTGTGTGTGAATTCTTTGTTTACAGGGGCTACATTGTTTTACTTCATCTGGTAATGGTGACAAAAGAAGGTTAGCACTAAGGATAAGTCTTTTAAAAATAAACCTTTTTTTTTGCATAAAAACACGTCTCTTCTCTCTGTTTTCAGTGTCTCTACTGGACACCGTCGTGGGTGTGATCGGAGGTTCTGTGGTTTTACCATGTTTCTCTAAAGAACCTCAGCTTACACCTGAAGACATTACAGTCAACTGGAAACACCATAACATAATGAAAGTATATGACATTGTTAAGGGTAAAGGCTCTGTGGAAGGACAGGATTCACAGTACAAGAACAGAGTTGAAAGTGACTCTAAGCAGCATCTGAGAGGAAACTTCTCGCTCAAACTCAACAATCTTCTGTACAGTGATGCAGGACAGTACCAGTGCTACATCATCGAGGAATCAGTAATGAAGACTGTGGAGCTACATATCAAAGGTATGTTTTTCTTATTTTTATTTAAAGAGGTCCTATTATGCCTCTTGATTTAGTTTGTGGGGTGTACTAGAATAGGTTATCATGCTTGATTATCCCCCAAAACTTTTTTTTTAAAGTATTTCAGTTGATTATTGTATATTATTCTATAGGTGTTTCGTTCCTGTTTCAATTAAACCACTCTTTCCGAAAGGCGTGCTGTGATTGTTTATCTGACCCAGTGTGTGAGTAAGGGTCTAACTGCAGAACCGTTTGTCATATCAGTGTGTGAGCACAACAGTCTGATGCAGGAAGTGTGTGGAGCAAGTGCTGCTTTACTAGGCATTCTGCTACTTCTGTGTTTTGGACCATTTCAAAGTTTAAAACCATGTTATGATCAAACCACGTTTTTTCCTCTTAAATGGCAAAAGCATCACACGCTAGCTGTATCTGATCCAAATACAATTAATTACAAATACATAATTACAATAACTAAAGAAAATAAACAAGATTAAATCAGTCCAAAGAAAATAAATTGAATTTTTGCAGGCAAAATCTTGAGGTGCCTTTTGTCCTGACACCCGTAAAGAAAAACTTCCATATCTTCCTGGATTTGGAATCAAAACATGAAAGGCTCTTTGGGCAGTTAATGTCTGTCATCAATCATTTCTGCCTGATCAAGTTGAGGAATGGCCTTTTTCCTGGTCTTTCTTTTTTAACTTCATACACTGCTCTCACAAATCCTCTGAAGGCATGGTAGTTTTTTCTATTTTCATTAACTTTTGACTGAGCTGTCTTCTTATGCCATGATTGACTTCTTACAGTGTTTTTCATCATTATTAGTTTACATGAGCTCTGCCCACTTCCGATCTGATACTGCGACTCCACTCACTTCCTGCATTAGACTGTTAGGCTGGCACTGTTGTCTTAACACTGTTGTCCCAACTGCTTCGAGTGTGTTCCTGGAATGCCACACGGGATTGATTTTGCCATTACCGTTTCGAGCTCAGTTCATACCCTGAGAATGTTTGCAAACAAGAGGAGTATGCAGAGCAAGCACAGATTTTACAGGATGTTTTTAAGCTTATAATATGGTCTCCAGTGCAGTTTAAACAGGCCTTGTGGGTAATCAATAATAATGAGTGATATTATGACTTCAATTTCCAGAGGAAGCACGCTGCAGTCCTAACGAGCCATTTGTTGTAGTTCTTTAGAAGTGTTTTCTGTTTACAATTAGATCTCCTTTAGAGTTGACTTTGAGCTTTGCAGGTCTTTTTATGCTCAAGCAGCAATATTACACAGTAACTAAAGTTGAAAAAGTGGAAAAAAAGAGAAAAAAATTTCATATGGTTTTCACAGGTTTCTTCAGTTAGAAATGAAGTGGGAACTGCCAATTGAGTTTGTTTGGTTGATGTTTTGTTACTTTAACAATCGCTGTGTTGTTCTTTATGTCCATTAAAACCAATGGAATAGCATTGTTCTCTGCTGAAAGTAAACTCTAGTCCAGTGGTTTTAAACCCTGGTCCTGGGGACCCACTGCTCTCCACATTTTGTACAGGTGCATCTCAATAAATTAGAATGTTGGGGAAAAGTTCATTTCAGTAATTCAACTCAAATTGTGAAACTTGTGTATTAAATAAGTTCAATGCACACAGGCTGAAGTAATTTAAGTCTTTGGTTCTTTTATTTGTGATGATTTTGGCTCAAATTTCACAAAAACCCACCAATTCACTCAACAAATTAGAATATGGTGACATGCCAATCAGCTAATCAACTCAAAACACCTGCAAAGGTTTCCTGATTCTTCAAAATGGTCTCTCAGTTTGGTTTACTATGCTACACAATCATGGGGAAGACTGCTGATCTGTCAGTTGTCCAGAAGACAATCATTGACACCCTTCACAAGGAGGGTAAGCTACAAACATTAATTGCCAAAGAAGCTGGCTGTTCACAGAGTGCTATATAAAAGCATGTTAACAGAAAGTTGCGTGGAAGGAAAAAGTGTAGAAGAAAAATATGCACAACCAACTGAGAGAACCGCAGCCTTATGAGGATTGTCAAGCATACTGGATTCAAGAATTGGAGTGAACTTCACAAGGAATGGACCGAGGCTGGGGTCAAGGCATCAAGAGCCATCACACACAGATGTGTAAAGGAATTTGGCTACAGATGTTGTATTCCTCTTGTTAAGCCACTCCTGTACCACAGACAACGTCAGAGGCGTCTTACCTGGGTTAAGGAGAAGAACTGGACTGTTACCCAGTGGTCTAAAGTCCTCTTTTCAGATGAGATCAAGTTTTGTATTTCATTTGGAAACCTAGGTCCTAGAGTCTGGAGGAAGGGTGGAGAAGCTAAGTGGAAGTTAAATGACCATGGTGTTGGTGTGCTTGACTGGCCAGCAAACTCACCAGAGCTGAACCCCAGAGAGAATCTATGGGCTATTGTCAAGAGGAAAATGAGAAACGAGACCAAACAATGCAGTTGAGCTGATGGCCACTGTCAAAGAAACCTTGGCTTCCATACCACCTCAGCAGTGCCACAAACTGATCAACTCCATGCCACGCCGAATTGAGGCAGAAATTAAAGCAAAAGGAGTCCCTACCAAGTATTGAGTACATGTACAGTAAGTGAACATACTTTCCAGAAGGCCAACAATTCACTAAATTTTTTTTATTTTTTAAATAGGTCTTATGAAGTATTCTAATTTGTTGAGAATTGGTGGGTTTTTGTTAAATGTGAGCCAAAATCACAGTTAAAAGAACCAAAGACTATTTCAGTCTGTGTGCATTGAATTTATTTAAAGGTCCCATGACATGGATTATTTCCTTTTCTTTAAATGCTTTTTAATGTTTCCTTAGGTGTACTTATATTGTTAGTATGATTTTTACATTTAAAATTTAGAAATAAAAAGCATTTTTTATATCCTGTTATTTGCCCTCTGGCTTGAATGCTCTGTTTGAAGGGGCGTGTCTGCTGTGAGACTCCGAGGAAACGACAACTGTTGTGATTGGCTGACATCTTTGCATTTGAAATGCGTATTACATGTGGAACCCCTCTCAAATATATATATATATATATATATATATATATATATATATATATATATATATATATATACTATTACAGCTGTCGAGATTAACGAATCGTGGATTTGTTTATTATATAATTATTTTTTCGATCTTTTCCCATCACATGAAAGGCTGCAGTGATGAGCAGCATTGAGTAGACCGAGTCTGTTTATCGCGTGAATGCAGTGATCTCATCATTATTGCAACACGTTTTCTCTCACAAAATGCTTTCACCACAACTAACAGCAAACACATGAATACAGTAAGAGCTTTGTTGTGCAGCATAACATCGTCATTCAATGTAACGGCAGTTTGGGCAAGTGTGCAGATATAACGTGACTCGCGATGTGTGAGAGCTCCGAAAAAAAAGGGAGCGTTCTTTGATCGCTCTCTGTAGTTAAATCACAATTTAAATAACAGATTTGTTTCATGCTACTAAGAGAAACAACGTGAAGTTGATCGTTTAGTCACTGGCTTGATTCACTGATGCATAAACCGTATTAAACGATTTAGAAAGAAAGTCTATGTGAACTTGAATGATTAGCTGCACATCAGAAATCACTGATCACAGATCAGGCATTAATGAACACTGTTACTCACTGTTTGTGCCGGTGCTGTCGAATCCATATCATAAAAGTCTGTTTGTAACGCCTGTGCTGACATTGCGACTGAATTATATGTAAATATTTGGGCGGGCAAAGCAGAGAAAGGGGAGGTAACATTTCTCTTTACAACGTCACAAAGAGGAGATTCAAGATCAGCCCGATTGAGCTTCCATTTTCCCAAAGGCAGAAAAATATAGCAAAATCTCAATTTACACCGATTAAAATTTCTAGAAACTTGGGGACCATATACAGGCTAGGGGAACTCATATTAATGTTAAAAAACCTCAGAAAGTGACATTTTCATGTCATAGGACCTTTAATACACAAGTTTCACAACTTGAGTTGAATTACTGAAAAAAATGAACTTTTCCACAACATTCTAATTCATTGAGATGTACCTGTATGTCTCACTTATCTGACACAACTGAGTTCATGGATCTCTCTCCTAATGACCTGATAAGTTTAGGGTGTACTCACACTAGGCACAGTTGCCTTGAACCGAGCCTGAACACGATTAATGATGACCGTAGCACTCACAAAATAGTATCTTGTCCATGCTCTTGCACCGTTAGCATTCACACTACATGTCAAATGTGCCCAAGCTAAACTGAACCATACTCTGGCCCACCTCTTCCAACCAGCCTCGTGCGTGGCACGGAGCAATCACACTAGTCAAACAAACCGAGCTTTGAGGGTCAAACATGCTCGAGCATGGTTAAGATTTAGTGTGAGTACACCCTTAAATCAGGTGTGGAGAGACATACAAAATGTGCAGAGGACCAGGAGTCAAAACCACTGCTCAAGTCTATAGATGCTATTTAGTCAACAGTCAGTCATGAAGCAAACTTCTTGCATGAAAAACTGTTTCATTTATCACAACTTCTCTTTGTTTTCAGAGCCTCTGCAGCTACCATTTGTGCCTGCTGTTGGCGGTTCTGTGGTTTTACCTTGTTCTTCTAAAAGATCTCAGTTTACAACAGAAGACATTACAGTGCACTGGAGACACAACGAGACCCTGAAAGTGTATGACATTATTAAGGGCAAAGTCTCTCTGGAAGAACAGGATTCAGCATATTACAACAGAACTGAAATGATCCTTGAGAATTATCTGATTGGAAACTTTTCCCTCAAACTTAACAACGTTCAGCACAGTGATACAGGAAACTACACATGCCACATCACAAATGAATTACTAATCCAAAGTGTGAAACTAGGTTTGTGAAAAAAAAAAAAAGCTAACATAAGTTTGTTCGGATGATTTTAATGAAGTTAGAATGGAATTGTTTAACAATTTGTTTTTGTTTACTTAATTTTTTGTCTTTGTGTCCAACAGAATTTAGCCAAGGAGCACAAGCAAGACCAGAGAAGATTGTATTAGTGCCTTTACTTTCTGTTTTGATTCTGCTCTGTATGTGAGTTTTGAGAGTGAAAATCATTCATCTCAATGCATTATCAGCTCAGCCCATACACGCTTAAACTAAAAGTGATGCCAAATAACCTTTGAGTGAATGGTTCATTTTTACAGTTGGCTAAAGCATTTCAGTGTTCTGTGAAAAATCACACAATGATGCAAGTCCGTACATGAAAATGCAATACAAAATACTAAAATGAAAAAAAAAAAAAACTTTATAAATGGAATGTCAATGAATGTTACAGGACAGAACTTGTATCGTATGAATTGACAGATATTTGTTTAACTGAATGTACAACATTTATTCAACTATAAACTTAGTGTTAGCTGACAGGGACATGTTTATTTCATATTTTCATTTATTTTGCTTTTAGTTGATGTAGGTTGGCAATTTTTTTAACAAATTTTGTTGTTGTTGTTTAAAAAAGTAAATCTATATGGCAAATGTAAGCCCATGTCCATGTTTTCTAATAGCATTACATTCACTTGATCCACACAATAGGGCTGACAAGAGAATAGATGCAGGAGATATATTGTAGATCACAAAACCGCTATTTTGTAGCAGATGAATGTGGGAAAATGCAAAAAGCTATGTACAGGTCCTTCTCAAAAAATTAGCATATTGTGATAAAGTTCATTATTTTCCATAATGTAATGATAAAATTAAACTTTCATATATTTTAGATTCATTGCACACCAACTGAAATATTTCAGGTCTTTTATTGTTTTAATACTGATGATTTTGGCATACAGCTCATGAAAACTCATGAAAACCCAAAATGCCTGTCTAAAAAAATTAGCATATCATGAAAAGGTTCTCTGAACGAGCTATTAACCTAATCATCTGAATCAACTAATTAACTCTAAACACATGCAAAAGATTCCCGAGGCTTTTAAAAACTCCCAGCCTGGTTCATTACTCAAAACCGCAATCATGGGTAAGACTGCTGACCAGAAGGCCATCATTGACACCCTCAAGCGAGAGGGTAAGACACAGAAAGAAATTTCTGAACGAACAGGCTGTTCCCAGAGTGCTGTATCAAGGCACCTCAGTGGGAAGTCTGTGGGAAGGAAAAAGTGTGGCAAAAAACGCTGCACAACGTGAAGAGGTGACCGGACCCTGAGGAAGATTGTGGAGAAGGACTGATTCCAGACCTTGGGGGACCTGCGGAAGCAGTGGACTGAGTCTGGAGTAGAAACATCCAGAGCCACCGTGCACAGGCGTGTGCAGGAAATGGGCTACAGGTGCCGCATTCCCCAGGTCAAGCCACTTTTGAACCAGAAACGGTGGCAGAAGCACCTGACCTGGGCTACAGAGAAGCAGCACTGGACTTTTGGACAAATTTTGCATGTCATTTGGAAATCAAGGTGCCAGAGTCTGGAGGAAGACTGGGGAGAAGGAAATGCCAAAATACCTGAAGTCCAGTGTCAAGTTCCCACAGTCAGTGATGGTCTGGGGTGCCATGTCAGCTGCTGGTGTTGGTCCACTGTGTTTTATCAAGGGCAGGGTCAATGCAGCTAATTATCAGGAGATATTGGAGCAATTCATGCTTCCATCTGCTGAAAAGCTTTATGGAGATGAAGATTTCATTTTTCAGCACGACCTGGCACCTGCTCACAGTGCCAAAACCACTGGTAAATGGTTTACTGACCATGGTATTACTGTGCTCAATTGGCCTGCCAACTCTCCTGACCTGAACCCCATAGAGAATCTGTGGGATATTGTGAAGAGAAAGTTGAGAGACGCAAGACCCAACACTCTGGATGAGCTTAAGGCCGCTATTGAAGCATCCTGGGCCTCCATAACACCTCAGCAGTGCCACAGGCTGATTGCCTCCATGCCACGCCGCATTGAAGCAGTCATTTCTGCAAAAGGATTCCCGACCAAGTATTGAGTGCATAACTGAACATAATTATTTGAAGGTTGACTTTCTTTGTATTAAAAACACTTTTCTTTTATTGGTCGGATGAAATATGCTAATTTTTTGAGAAGGACCTGTATGATTGCAGAAAAGATAGTCTGTTAATGAGCCGTGCTGAAAGCTTCCTGAGTAGAGAGGAAATTCCTGCCTGATGATCTTCTAAAAATGATGCAGAAAAAGCTTTCCATTTAGTTTAGTAAAATTCATTATTATGTTAACTGTTGGCCAAAGCAATATTTCTGATATTTATTTTGTTAGCATTCTCATTTCCAAATAGTAGATTTTTATATTTATGCATTTAACTATTATAGTTTTTATCATTTATATATAGTATTTATTTAACCTTTATTCATTTAAATGAATAAATGGATTGGTATATGAATAACTAGTAAACAAAACGCATCCATAACATTTGTATGATAAATACATTCACTCGGTTACATATAACGCGCAACCCAGAAGAGCGCCATAAAAACATAATACGATCATAATCGCACTTCAATTTAACAAGAACACACTCAATGATAGAATTAACAGTGAAATTCAAAATAAACACAACATCAAATGCTATATTAATCAAACTCTAGTAGACCGTGGCACGTTGCATTGATTGAATCCAAACAGCACGACTAAAACATGTTCCCATATTCCCAAATTCATATACAGCCATCACCACCACAAACTAATTCAACTTTTCACAGTTGTTCATAAATTATTTAGAGCAATTAAGGTTTCTGATACAACACCAAAGTTAAAAGAAATAGGATTAATGTCACGCTCTAAAGAAAGGAAAGGTTTTTCTGGAGATTCAGAATGATTTCTATTAGCAGACATTTAAAAATATAACCATAATTGTAGTTAACTAAAATAAACAAATAAATATAGTCACGTACCGAGCCTCATCTGGAGTCTGCTCTCTAAACAGAGTCCTGTAGATTACTGAAGCTGACATTCCCTCAATAATCACTTCCTCAGTCCCTCCCTCACAACCATAAACGTCTGTTTACTTCCCATACAAGGGCTCGTATAATATAAAGTATATGGTGTCATGTCTTGGACATATATTTTATACCAGAATCAGAAAGAAAGGAACATTAAAGTTTGAGACATGTTTCATGTCAACTAGGCTACTTATAGGCATATATATAGCTCAACCAAAATCCAGATCCTTAGATGTAGTCCTTACACAAAACACACGGCCACTTTCAGCAAACAAAGATTCACAACACAGTGGAAATGCAAACAGATTTTGAACATTTATTGTGGTCAGGAGCATTTCATTTGTGCTGTGACTTGTGTGTTACTGACTGCAACTTTATACAAAATAGAAATAGACCGATGAGAAAAGCACAGAACAAGTCTTGCAGAAAGCATGAATATCACATTATATTTGGACACTGTTCTTGATTACAAATACTACAAATACAGTACCTCATGCATAGTTAGGTATTATGTTTGTGTGTGTGTGTGTGTGTGTGTGTGTGTGTGTGTGTGTGTGTGTGTGTATATATATATATATAAAATACGTATTTACATGCCCCTAAACAGCACATACACTGGTGTATAAAAGCAGTATCAGTACATATACATAAGCTTTATACTTAAACATGGAGTGAGATGTTTATATACTGTACATACTTCATATTTTCATGTAACGTATCCGTGTTTGGCTTGAGTCTTGAGAGTGTTCAAAATCCAGAACTTGAAGATTTGTATCTTGAAATGTTTCAGGTTGTCTCGGTTCCTTCCATCAACAACAAGCTTTAATAGTCCTTAAAAGTAAATTCAGATTTAACATTCAGCCAAAAACATATTATTTGTTCTTATTAACATAACCATTTTAGTCACTATAAAAAGCTATAACTGTAATAGGTGTTCAAATGTTCATTACAATTTTTTAAAGTAGTGCACAGATAGTATGATCTGAATTTAAGCCCATAATGTTCTAATGTGGATTCATTCAGGTGTAATCAAAGACTCACCTATGATCACAATAATCAGAAGAGCGTTGATGAAAGCAGAGATGAGGATAATCTGATTCTGATCAATATACTTCACCACTGTATGATTCTTGTTCTCTAGATTTAGAGTTGGTTCTGTGCAATCATTGAAAGAGTTTAATATTAATATTGAATATTTTGTGTCTAACAGTGATTTAGTGTTTAATTTCAGTGAATGGTCACTCACCAGTGATGTACAGTCTGGTGCCGTTGCTGTATTTTGGAGGTGGATTTGAGGCCACACAGTAATAAAGTCCTAAATCATCAAGAGTGACATTATTTATGAACAGATGATGTTTACCCTGAACTGAATATTTGTGTTTAAATGTTTTATCGTAGTAAAAAGTAGCTGAAGTTGTAGAAGAGAGTAATATCAGGACTGGAGGATCTGGTAGTTTCAGTAATAACCAGTTAACCCCCTGTTCATCAAGATCACAGTTTATAGTCACATTTTGACCCAAATCTGTTGGTTGATCTGTTAAAGTCTCTGCTGCTTGACACCATACGAGCAGAACTGTGAAATAAAACACACACACACACATTCAATGGCTTATTGTAGTCTCAAAAAACATTTTAAATAGACGTATAAAGAAAAATAAAACATTCATGAAGAAGAATAAACTCACAGAGAAGGAGCTGCATGATCTTCAGGATGTTCAGACACTTCAGCGTGACGCAGTCTTGTTTCTTTCACACGGTTTAGAGCAGCTTTTTTAATAACAGGGATCTGAACCACACTCAAGAGGAAGTTAAGACAGGTTTGCTTCTGATCTACTGTTGTGTCTGTTTGTTCAAATCTCAACCACTGACCTACGTATAAACAGTTGTCATTAAAAATAATGATAATAATTAAATAATGAAAATAAAAAAAATAAAGAGAAGATACAGAGATGAGCAGGAAAAACTACAAAGGACTACAAACATGGTAGAAGAAACAGGAAGTACAACAGAAGTCTATACTTTGAGTTTACTCTGAATACAGCTGTTTTATGAGAGAAGTCAGGCACTACTCATATCATTTTATAAGAGCTGAGACTTCATGAAATTTAAAGCGTTTCACACAATTTGATTAGTTCTGTCAATCTCACTGATGTTAAGCACTAAAAGAGTCCCTGCTTCCACGAGTTTGAGAGTTTGAATACCCTACAAAAATGTTTTCTGACATGTTTGAATACGTTTGACTCCAGCTGGAGGGGTTGAACAGTAATGACTAACATGTCTGAACTATTTAAACAACTGTTTCTACACGTTCAGATACAGCAAGTTACATCCACATTCATCTGGATAAGATCTGGACTGGTTTCAGACGTTCTTCATCCACACTAGCACCGGCTACATTGAGATATTTTCCAAACGTTGTTGAAAATGCTGAAATTACCTTACTGTGTGTATGTTTAACATCATAAAGCTCACTGAGACCTAGCCTAAAGTTACTATAAACTATAACATAATAAAGCACAAGCACACTGCTCAAATAGGACAACTGTTAATATCTGATCTGTTCTGTCCTCTGGTGGTCAATAACAGTAAAATCTCTTTGGTCTATCAATGTTTCAGTTTCTTTTAAGTTGGAGGAAGATGGCCACTTAAGAACAGTGTAACTTTTTATTTAACTCAATTTTATTCCATTTATTATTTTCCCTGATGTCCACTTATAATGGTAAGAGTTTGTGTTTATTTACCACACTCTTTATGGCCCTTGTTTCCTGTTGTGTCATTATTAAAAGAAGGAACAGAAGATTCATTAAAGGAATAGTTCACCCAAAAATAACATTTGCTGACATTTTTACAAACTCTCAGGCCATCCATGATGTAGTTTGTTTCTTCATCAAATTTGGAGATATAACAGGCATCAGACTTGTCTCCCCCTATTTACTTTTATTATTATTATTATTATTATTATTATTTTATTTCTTTATGTCATTATCATAATTAAATGAAAACGGGCAAAATAAAAATATATTAAAAATATATGTATTTTTTCACTTTTTCTCTCTCTCTCTCTCTCTCTCTCTATATATATATATATATATATATATATGTGTGTGTGTATGTGTGTGAGACCGTGGACCACAAAACCACTCTTAACTGTCAATTTTTCGAAAATTGGCATTTATACATAATCTGAAAGCTGAATAAGTCTTCCATTAATTGATGGTTTATTAGGATTGGACAATATTTGTCTGAGATACAACTATTTAAAATCTGGAATCTGAGGGAGCAAAAAAATCGAAATACTGAGAAAATCACCTTTAAAGTTGTGCAAATGAATTCTTAGCCATGCATATTACTCGTCAAAAATTTAGTTTAGATATATATATACACGGTGTAACGAATTAAACCTTCATAATCATCGGGAAGAAGGGGGCGGGAACCGGCGGACAATCTAATGATATTTTAATGATCAAAATAACTTATTTTTAACGTGTGAAAAGGATTTATTCTGTACATGAATTTTAATCCACAATACATTAACCTTTTCATATAAACTGGAATAAATACAAAACTAAAGCCACACTTAAACTGAAATGAGACATTGGTTATAAATAGTATAGTGAATAAATTAAATAATCTTAACTAAAGGACATTTGAAAGCACATATTTCACAAATTAAAAGCCAACAAATCCTAATACTGTATGTGTATAGGCAATTCTTTAAAGTCTGATCACCTTATTTCATTTCAGAACAGCGAAAAAAATGTACAAATAACAGATCACATTAATAAGCATTAAAATAATTAGTATATATAAACAGGATCTTTGAATAAGAAAGCTGTAGGGCTTTGAAAGCTTGGGTTTCTTATTAGATTTAGATGAGATTCTTATTAGATATATTTGGTTCATAGTATAAGTAAAACAATAAGTACAAATACTGCTACTCTTGGTCAGAATAGTCAGTAAAGCCAAAGAGTACCCCCCCCCCCCCCCATGAGTGAAAAAGTACTAAAACACTGAATATCTTCTTTGATAAAAATGTTTAACGTTTACTCCATAGTGTAACTGAATATATACAGAGCCAAAGTAAGTGCAAGTGCAGTTTCTTCATATTCATTACAGAAAATACGATTTACTTTTATTATGATTTTTTTATTTGCTGAGTAAATTATATGAATGAGCTTATAAAAAACTTCTTTAAACTTATTTCTAAGGTGATATTTATGTGGTAACAACCACACTTTTCTCCAGCAAATCACTTTTACATTTAAGAAACCGTTCCTATGAGACAAAACATAGGTACAACTATACAACAAAAGTATTGTCAAGTTCTGTTTATCACAGACTTTATTTTATTCATTATTTGTAAAACCCCATTATAAAAAACAATGGAAAACCCCGAGGGAACCAGCTGAGAATCAGTCTTTATTAGTCAGGTTTTCACATAACAACAACAACAACAACAACAAAAAATCACTCTCAGGGAAAGCAAGAACTGAAACCTGTTCTAAACCTAATATAGCCTAAATCTATTATTATATCGCTTACATGTTTTTGTACTGTTGTACTCATGATTTTACGATCACTTTAGTACAATTTTTACTACACATCCTTTTTAAATATCACATATCACTTTTACTAATGTTTTACCACTGTAACTCTTACTGGATCCATAAAGGATCATCGGTTACATTTCTTATTGTTTGGTGTGAAGATTATTTGTATCCTCTCTCTCTCTCTCTCTCTCTTTCTATATATATATATATATGAGACTTCTTATAGCACTTATATTTCATTGCTCTTTTTGTTGTTTTTGATTGCTTCCACTGTCCTCATTTGTAAGTCGCTTTGGATAAAAGCGTCTGCTAAATTAATAAATGTAAATGTAAATGTATATCCTCTATTCAATTATATGTAACTAAATTAGCTGATTTATAGCTCAGAATTATAGAGAAATCTACAAAGTGTCACATTCTGTTTTTGTCCCTTTGTTTTTATGTCTATGTTTCCTGTTTTAAGTTCCTGTTTCCTTGGTTAGTTTGGTTACTGATTAGGTCATATGTTCCTTAGGTTATATATTTATCCCGCCTTTGTCTTAGTTGACAGTTTAGTCTATATATGTTTTCTGTTCTCCTGTGGTTTGCATGGAGTGTTTTGTTTCCATTGAATCAAGAAATACTGCTGCAAGTATCACCTGCTTTCGTTAAACCACATTGTAACATAAGAATAATATGGAGTTAGCAGCAGTATCTCTCCATTCAGAGGCCCTTTTATCAAGGACGGGGGCCACAGGAAGATTTTGGGGAAGACTTTCTAAAATTCTGCCATCAGGTTCGTTGGAACAAGGGCATGTTGACAACATCTTTCCTCCAATTTATGTCATCCAGCAACCATCCAGTGGTCCTCCCTTGAAACTGCATTTTTCAGACCCTTGGTGCATACAGATAACACTAACAGTAGAGCATAAAAATACAGACAGATACAAAGAAATATAAAATACAACTATGCAAATAAGGAAATGTAAAAATAAATAAATAAAGCATCACAAGGCACATGGCAGATAGAGTGCATACCAGTGAAGTAAACAAACAGTGCAGATAAAATGATTGTAGTCCAAAAGAGCTTATTCGGGTCTGATTAAAGTGACAGTAAAGCTCAGAGAGCAGGGGTCTTATTTATAAAACTCTCCGTAGATTTCATCCTAAAAGTGTATGTAGGCACAAAAGCTAGATTTTGCGCACGCCTGAACCTGCGCAAAAATCCCTTTATAAATCCCAGTGAGCGTAAGATTGTGCGGACGTACAGTACAGACCAAAAGTTTGGACACACCTTCTCATTCAAAGAGTTTTCTTTATTTTCATGATTATGAAAATTGTAGAGTCACACTGAAGGCATCAAAACTATGAATTAACACATGTGGAATTATATACATAACAAAAAAGTGTGAAACAACTGAAAATGTCACATTGTAGGTTCTTCAAAGTAGCCACCTTTTGCTTTGATTACTGCTTTACACACTCTTGGCATTCTCTTGATGAGGTTCGAGAGGTAGTCACCTGAAATGGTCTTCCAACAGTCTTGAAGGAGTTCCCCGAGAGATGCTTAGCACTTGTTGGCCCTTTTGCCTTCTGTCTGCGGTCCAGCTCACCCCTAAACCATCTCGATTGGGTTCAGGTCCGGTGACTGTGGAGGCCAGGTCATCTGGGGCAAGCACCCCATCACTCTCCTTCTTGGTCAAATAGCCCTTGATGCCTTCAGTGTGAATCTACAATTTTCATAGTCATGAAAATAAAGAAAACTCTTTGAATGAGAAGGTGTGTCCAAACTTTTGGTCTGTACTGTATATCTCCACCTCGTCTCCTCCCCGGAATAATCATATATGGAGCTTACAACGCCTAGTTTTACTATGCATAACCTCATCTGCATATCATTACTATGCATATGTGACACCATATTTAAGACATTAAGGAAATATGAAATAGACTATGAATGGACTATGAATGCTATTTGTTCCATACATAGTTTTTATTGCTAAAAATCATCCAGTATCCTTATTTTTTTGAAGAAATATATAAAAATAAAAATCCCTAAAAACAAATCCATTTAAAATAGTTCTCAGATAAATATTTTCATTCCTTTCCACTGGCCGAATAGTATTTCAGTTGTTTTAAACAATTGAAATCAAATTGAATTAAACATATTTTAGTTATTTTTAGCCTATATTTATTGCAGTGTAAATAGAATTGTCTGACTCAGCGAGTCACTGACAAAGTAGCCTATTTTAAAAAGAAAACATGGAAATTACCATTTTTTTCAAGTTGTATCCTTCAAATACAGTGGCATTTTTCATAATGTTGTGGAGATGACTTCATGCGACATCAACACCTTCGTGCAGGTGCAGTTGTATAGTAAGCTATTATCACTGAACCTATTCAAATTAAACACTGGACCATTCGACCACTGAATCCAGCAGTAAGTGCACAACATTGATTATTGTTCTCACTAAATTATTTTCGCAAAGCATGAGATCTGCAGTTTAGTTTAAAGATGAATTATTGTGCATCTATATCACTCCTCGCTGTCAATAAAACAGCATGCCACAGGAAAAGTGATCAAGCGCATTCCACTAAATATGTCAAAAATTCTTATAAATTTTGTTTTACTTCTGCGTAAACGACTTTATGTATTTTCGGTGCTTATCTCCATTAATAAGAGTGAAATATTTTATGTAAATGTCTATATTGAAATCAAAACAGATTTTAAAATTGTTCCTTACTTCATTACTTTTCTCATGGCAGGAAGAAAAGTGCATACGCATGGTCTACAACAGCTGTCCCCAACCCTTTTAGCCCCAAGGACCGGTTTAATATCAGACAATATAAGAAAAGCATCTGGGTGGGATGTCTGCTGCTCACAGATGTGCTGGTACAGTTGTTACGAACCCCTGTTATAAGATGCTTGTTGAGAAAGGGGTCCACAACATAAAAGGAGAGGTGAGGCCAAGAGAAATTTAACCATTTATTATAGGACTAATAAACGATTACCCAAACTCACATCTCTCATTCATCTCAACTCTCCACATGTAACAATAATACTTAAACTATACCAAAGTCAATTTTTTTTTTTTTGATGACTCCCCTCACGAGCTCTGACGGACTAAAACCAAGCAGGTCCTGTCGTGCCTAACGCACAGCAAATAAGACTAATGGAACTCCATCGTCCCACTCATTCCCAGTCTCTATACAATACTTGCGCAGTGCAGATTTTAATGTTTCATGCCATCTCTCCAAAGTCCCTTGTGACCTATACAGGTGAAGACGTGAGACACTCCAAGAGCTTTAAACGAGTTACGAAACACGCGGACACAAAATTTGAACCCTGATCAGTTTGAACCGTTTCGGCAACCCAAAAGTTGTAAAACACTTCGTCAAAGCTTTAGTTACAGTCTTAGTCATTATGTTCCGTAACGGGATGGCTTCTGGAAAACGTGTTGCCACACACATGATTGTCAATAAATATTGACAACTAGACTTAGCACGAGGAAGTGGGCCCACACAATCCCTGAGAACACGCTTGAATGGTTCGCCAACTGCAGGAATAGGACAGAGAGGAGCAAGCGGTACCACCTGATTGGGTTTTCCACTGACCTGACAAATATGTCATGTCTTACAGTGCTTTGCAACATCAGATTTCAAGCCTGGCCAGAAAAAATGTTGGAGCACACGGTTATAGGTCTTAGTTATCCCAACGTGTCCAGACCAAGGATGGTCATGGGCCAGACTTAAAACATGGTCCAAATCTCAAAGGTACCACAATTTGATGCAACGCATTCCAGTCTTCCCGCTGCTCAGAATTTAGCAAACTACTCCATTTACGCATGAGCACATTATCGTTCCAGTAAAACTGTTGGTTACGCAACGAGGTGGTGAGAAATAATATCATGTCTCAAAATCTTTGAGAAGACAGAATCGCAGAGAATCTTATTTTCTTGAAAGTCATGCTTCGCTTGTGCTTGTGTCACAACAGCACTAAACACATCTGGCAATCTTTTAGCAAGTACATTAGCCTGCGAATCATTACACAGAACATCAATCGCTTGCACTACCGGCATTACCTTAACTTCAGCTATGTCGTTGCCCATGATAAAATCAACCCCTTTCACAGGTAAAGAGGGACGAACTGCAACCTCAAAACACCCAGATGCCAAATCAGAAGAGACGTATACGCGATGAAGAGGAATGGGCACTAAACCCATTTCAATACCCTGCACAATCGCGCTGGTATTACACGCAGATTCAGCACAAAAATCCAAAATATCTGATAATATAAAGGACTGGGACCCTCCTGTATCCCGGAGGATTCTTACAGGTTTTTGACTTTCGACCTTATCAGTTAGCTACACAAATCCATCGAACATGAAAGGCTAAAAACAGCTCTCAGCACAGCAAAAATAGACTCAGGGCGGATCAGAAGCACAGCGGTAGGATTCGCGAGACCACGGTATTTGCCTGTCCAACACTACAGCCTATGGTCCAACATTGTTTTTCTTGATTTCTGTGTGAGCTAACATGGTTGGCTAAATGTTAATGCTTTGTCCGGTTTAATTATGTTTATTCCAGTCATGCAACTCCTGCAGTTTTTTTTTAATTGTCCTTGTAAAAAGGATCTGTGGTGTCATATAATGTGAGGTTTTTCAACTTTAAGGATGAACCTCTTGTCATCTATTTCTGGCCGCATGAATATAGTAATGTGAAATAAGATTGGGAGTCTGCACAGGGTGTTTATTTTGAAATGCACATTATTTTTTTACCTCTATTTTGTATTTGCTGTGCAGTTTGGACGCGGGGTGCGTCAGAAATAGACTAGGCGCCTATCTTTAGCGAAGCGGTGCGGAGAGCTACTTCTGGGATGCTTTTGAAAAGTCCCGCAGAACATCTGGTGTAAACACAAGCATAGACTACAGTGACCGCGATCAGCTCCTGTAACCGCGTCGGAGTCGCAGTGGAAATGAGGGGTGAAACCTATGGGTGAAGCAGGCGTAACTTTTGCTTCAGGCTACGGTTGACTGAGTGTCTTCTTCTGCTTATTAGCGTTTGTTAAACAACTGAGGCATTACTGCCACTAGTGGTGGGATGGTGTATTGTAACTGTCTCATGGATAAAAGTGGTCATTCTGGTGTCTTCAATTGATAACTTGTTTGGTCCCGCGGCCCACAGGTGAAAAACGTAAAGTTTCTTTGCGGCTCTCCAGGTGGTGCTCATTCCTCATTGTCATTAGGATATGTCCCCAAAACCTTCAAACTGGCTGTTATTAAGCCTCTCATCAAAAAACCACAACTTGACCCCAAAGAACTAGTTAATTATAGACCAATCTCGAATCTCCCTTTTCTGTCCAAGATACTAGAAAAGGTGGTATCCTCACAATTATATTCCTTCTTAGAGAAAAATGGTATACGTGAGGATTTTCAGTCAGGATTTTGACCGTATCATAGTACTGAAACTGCTCTCCTTATAGTTACAAATGATCTGCTCTTATCATCTGATCATGGTTGTATCTCTCTATTAGTTTTATTGGATCTTAGTGCTGCGTTTGACACAATTGACCACAACATTCTTTTGCATAGATTTGAACACTTTATTGGCATTAATGGAAGTGCATTAGCATGGTTTAAATCTTACTTATATGACCGCCATCAGTTTGTAGCAGTGAATGAAGATGTATCATATCGATCACAAGTGCAGTATGGAGTACCTTAAAGCTCAGTACTAGGGCCACTACTCTTCACGCTTTACATGTTACCCTTGGGAGATATCATCAGGAAACATGGTGTTAGCTTTCACTGTTATGCTGATGATACTCAGCTCTATATTTCTTTGCGGCCCGGTGAAACACACCAATTTGAAAAACTTATGGAATGCATCCAGCATAAAAAACTGGATGACGAGTAATTTCTTACTGCTAAATTCTGAAAAAACATAGGTGTTAATTATAGGACCTAAAAACTCTGCATGTAATAACCTAGAACACTGTCTAAGACTTGATGGTTGCTCTTTCAATTCTTCGTCATCTGTTAGGAACCTAGGTGTGCTACTTGATCGCAATCCTTCCTTGGAAAGCCACGTTTCTAGCATTTGTAAAACTGCATTTTTCCATCTAAAAAATATATCTAAATTACGGCCTATTCTCTCAATGTCAAATGCAGAAATGTTAATCCATGCATTTAGGACCTCAAGGTTAGAGTATTGTAATGCTTTATTGGGTGGTTGTTCTGCACGCTTAGTAAACAAACCAAAATGCAGCAGCAAAGGTTCTTACTGGATCCAGGAAGTATGACCATATTATCTCGGTCCTGTCAACACTGCACTGGCTCCCTATCAAACATCGTATAGATTTTAAAATATTGCTTATTACTTATAAAGCCCTGAATGGTTTAGCACCTCAATATTTGAATGAGCTCCTTTTACATTATAATCCTCTACGTCCGCTACGTGCTCAAAACTCAGGCAATTTGATAATAACTAGAATATCAAAATTAACTGCGGGCGGCAGATCCTTTTCCTATTTGGCGCCTAAACTCTGGAATAACCTACCTAACATTGTTCGGGAGGCAGACACACTCTTGCAGTTTAAATCTAGATTAAAGACCCATCTCTTTAACCTGGCTTACACATAACATACTAATATGATTTTAATATCCAAATCCGTTAAAGGATTTTTAGTCTGCATTAATTGGGTAAACCGGAACCGGGAACACTTCCCATAACACCCGATGTACTTGCTACATCATTAGAAGAATGGCATCTACGCTAATATTAGTCTGTTTCTCTCTTGTTCCGAGGTCACCGTGGCCACCAGATCCAGTCTGTGTCCAGATCAGAGGGTCACTGCAGTCACCCGGATCCAGTACGTATCCAGACCAGATGGTGGATCAGCACCTAGAAAGGACCTCTACAGCCCTGCAAGACAGAGGAGACCAGGACAACAAGAGCCCCAGATACAGATCCCTGTAAAGACCTTGTCTCAGAGGACCACCAGGACAAGATCACAGGAAACAGATGATTCTTCTGCACAATCTGACTATGCTGCAGCCTGGAATTGAACTACTGGTTTCGTCTGGTCAGAGGAGAACTGGCCCCCCAACTGAGCCTGGTTTCTCCCAAGGTTTTTTTCCCCATTCTGTCACCGATGGAGTTTCGGTTCCTTGCCGCTGTCGCCTCTGGCTTGCTTAGTTGGGGTCACTTCATCTACAGCGATATCGTTGACTTGATTGCAAATAAATGCGCAGACACTATTTAAACTGAACAGAGATGACATCACTGAATTCAATGATGAACTGCCTTTAACTCTCATTTTGCATTATTGACACACTGTTTTCCTAATGAATGTTGTTCAGTTGCTTTGATGCAATCTATTTTGTTTAAAGCGCTATAAAAATAAAGTTGACTTGACTTGACTTGACTTGAAACCACAAACGTAAATACATGTAAAAAATGTATATCCTTGTGGCAAGGCTGATACAAAAGAGCATATGCCATCTGCGCACAGCTCAGATTTTCCAAAAGGGCGCTACGCTGATTTGAAGAGACACAGAAGAGAGGAATTATTAAATAGTTGTTGATGGCAGATGGACTATTCTGACGATGTTTTTCATACCTTCCTGGACCTTGACACTATTATTTATTTGGCAGTCTATGGGACAGTCTCAAGCCTACCAGTTTTTATCCAAAATATCTTCAATTGTTTTCTGAAGACGAACAAAGCTTTTTACAGGTGTGGAACAACATGGGGGTAAGTGATTCATAACAAAATTTTCATTTTGGGGTGGAGTATCCCTTTAAACTGGTCATGTTAGTGAGTGTGTCTAAATTACGATTTTACTTCTAAGTTTTAAGTAAATATGCAAAAATAAACTAATACAGCTTTACTAGACTAGTTAACTGAAATAATATGATAAACTGCACATTCCTCTGTTGCATCATAACTGTGGTCTCACGCTGATGACGTAACATCCAGTTATCCACGGAAAGGACACATGCTTCATACGCCTACAGAAGGTATTGATTGGTTGATTCACAGGTTCTGATCTGATTGGCTAAAGAGTGTGTGACCGCGTGGCATTAGCTCGCTGCCAAGAAAATTAAAAAAAATACGCAAATCAAAGACGATTCACGCGCAAATGCCGATTTGCACATTCACACTCCATGAGTTGTACATCTGTGAATTCTGTTTTGCATTTGTGAAACATTTTATGAATATATATTTTTATGTTGTCATCTAGGTTTCTGAATATATAATTTGTTTTCATGCTAATTTGATCACCTGTCTTTAGTTGCTAGATTCAAATTTATATCCCCCAGTTTCAGTTGCATTCTTGTTGCTTTTTCAGACAGACTGATTTAAAGACTTTCTAATCTTCTTTTGAGTCATACTGTGACACAAAGTTAAAGTGAAGCTAACTTGAGAAATGAAACTGTTCTGACTCAATTATTAGGTGACTATCATATGAAGCACGATGCTTGCTTTTATAACTGTATATATAGTAGTGCAGTGGTTCTCTGCTGGTTTACTTTTTAAAAGTGGGGTACCAACACAGTGCCAAAATCTTTAAATTTAGATATTGACATTTATTAATATCACCAAGCACAGCACAGGCCCAGCAATATGCCAAGTGATTAACTTTACATATGCTGATTAGAAAAAAAAAAAAATCAACGACTTTGATGTCAACAATAAAATATACGGGAAGCTTATTCTGCCATCCAAATTAGGTAGATGGTCCATTTGGTTACCATTTTATTATTTACATTTATCATTGTTTTTCACAAGTTTGTTTAAACATATATGGTCCATTTTTGGGTTGCAACCCAATGCTACTGTATACTTTGTTCCCATTTATCTCAATTGTAGTAGCACAGAAGTTTCTTGAAATCATTAGTTAAGTGTCATTTTGCAACGCTGACAAATTAATGAAATGGGTACAAGTAAATTTGTTTATATTATTATTATTATTATTATTATTATTATTAATTTCTTTTTTGTCAAGCAAAAGGGAAACTTTCAACCACCTTCACTTGTCTATATGCATGCAAATGTATCAGCTGACCAAACCAGTGGAACATTTCTTTCACATGAAACCATAGTTGTGCTAACCACAAAAAAGAGCTGTGCAGACGATACAAGTTTTAATACGTAAGAACCAGATTATTAAAAGATAACATACAAGCCAATGATAATAATAATAATAATAATAATAATAATAATAATAATAATAAACTATATATATTAAGCTTTAATCATGTGTTTTAACTCCTGCTATATATATACAATTTCTGTGAAATGTGAAAAACATGAAGTAGCACAAAACTGCAAGTGTAAGAAGCGGCTGTAACACAGAGAAACCACATTGCTATGGTTTACATAAACTTTCATTGCTCGCATGAACATCTCAGAGAACATAAATAAAAAATTGTTTTAAATGGTCTGCATAATAATAATAATAATAATAATAATAATAATAATAATACTTACTAATACATTATATTAGAATCTTCCCCTCTGTATATTTAGATTAAATGCCATTCCCACGAAAAAGACTGATTTAGTTGATTAAACAAGACTCACTCAGTCTTTACTTAAATAAGACTAATTTAGTAGATTGATCCAACAGAGGGGTATGGTGTTACTCTTTGGGCTAAGCAGAAACAATGAGGAAACTGGAAAAAGAACAATACTAACACATTTTCATTTTGTAGAGACATGTACGTATATGTAGATGTCATTTGTAATGTTTTTAAACAGTTTTTACTGGCTGCAGAAGAGAGTAGGTGGTCTGGTCCTGGTCTGGTACTGGATGAGGTCTGTGTCTTCTGGAGCGCTTCGAGTAATCAATGTCAGCATACTGAAAGAAGAAGATCATGTAAATGAATGGCCGTATACTGTGTGTAAGACAGAATGTACCATATGTATCATACTGAAAGGTGGGAAAAAAGAAAGAGAGAGATGTAAAACTAGCACAACAATCAAACATAGTTTAACAGTAATTATTTAAAATATATATATTTGAACAGAATGTTGCGACTGAACAATCAAAATGGAATATCCCAGATGGTGTGTGTACTAAGTTTTTAAAAGTCTGTTTCTTACATTCATTTCATTTTATTTATTTAATATACTTGGATTTGAAAGGATTTAGTTGGATTAGCAACAACTAAAATATTACTATCAAATCACTAAGTAACCTATGAATGCAATGGTTAAAATGTAGACAATGCATTAAAAGTAATTAAAAGTAAGCTAATTTATGAAAGAAGTATCTTGCCTGTGGATCATTTGTGTATTGAGCTGCTGTGGTATTTTGAGTTTTCTCTGAAGTATTTTTAGATCTTCTGCTTGCGTCAAGGCAGCACTTCACCAAACCTGAAAGAGTACTGAATTAAACATCACAGAATTCACCTACAACAGTTACCTATAAGGGTTTCCTTATCAAGAGTTTCCTTGTATTTAATTCAATTGGATTTTAATCTGAAAGTAGTAACAGAAAAAAGTCCACACCTACTACTGCAAAGATCAGAAGCACATTCAGCAGGACAGAAGTGATGGTCAGGTTTCTCCATGGTGTCTCCTGTTCTGGAGCAGCATTTGATTCTGTCTGATTCTTGTGGACTGAGACTGTAAATGGTTTATAATGACCAATCTCTGTTTACATCTTTAACAATATTATAAAAATATACAGTATTTCCAACATGAAAATTCTTCAGTTGGATTGAAAATCCATCTGAAATGAGAAAGTAACTCACCGCTGATGTAGATTTTGGTGCCGTTGCTGAATTTTTGTGGTTCACTAGTTTTCACACAATAATAAACTCCTAATTCATCAGCGGTGATATTTCTGATGAACAGACTACTGTTAGTTTTCACTGAGTATTTGTCTTCAAAGATGCTGTTTTCATATAAGGCTTCTTCAGTTCTGCTACTGAAAGTGCGTAAGATCAACTCTGGAGGATCCGGTGATTTCTGTCTGAACCAATAAATCTCTTCTATATCAAGATCACAGATTATAATCACATCGACTCCTAAAGTTACTGCTGTGTTTGTTAGACTCTCTGTGCCTTGAGACCACATGAACAGATCTATGAGAGAAAGAAAATACATATTTATTAAGACATTAAACAAAAAGAAACCCCATTTACTGATTCAATATAATATGTGATAAACTCACAGATCTGAAGCTGGATGATCTTCATCGTGTGATCCAGATGAATATCTTCTATTCTGTGATCATTCAAACATCTCTTACTGTGAGCGGAAACATCACTGAGCTTTAGATGAAACCCCGACCACACGCACCAGAGGGGAAGTCAAGAGCTGAGCTTCTCTGATAGCATGAGAATTATTATCATAGGTTGAAGTAGTAGTTATGAGTACTTTATGTATGTCAGATTTCTAAATCCTCTTTCAGAATCTATATTGAACCCTGTAATCTGAAAGCAGGGTGTCTTTTTTCAAAAGCTATTTTTAAGCATTTGTAATGTTACATCCAAACCATAAGTGAGTACCATAGCTTTTACTCAGGAATTATCCTGCCAGGTAAAACATAAGTGCTTTTCTTTTCCTTTTTTTTCCCAGGTATTATTAATGCATGTGTTATAGTTTAACTTCCGTAACTGAACAGTATTTTCCATTTGGGAATTTCCACTCAATGAAATAAGTCTTTCACAAGGATTTATACATATTGCTTAATTCTAAGACTTACTGTATCAGTGCTTTTATTTGGTAAAAGTGGAGTAATAAGGAAATACAGTGTGTATGATTGTTATTTTTTCATGACCGGCTCTAAGCTGTGACATATTAACCCTTGTGCCCTCCTCATTTGGGAATCAAACTCATGGTAGCAGGCATAAGTGACCGGACACCTGTTATGTAACTTTTTTTTTCTTCTTCAGTAAAATCAAACTAATATTATTTGTGTTTAATAATATATTTTTATCTTTTTTCTTTTGTATTTTGAGAGAATTTTATGGTACCAATTAATATTTATGAAATAATTATACCCCCCCCCCCCATTGAAAATAGTACCATTGTTTTTTTAATGTCTTCAATTAATGCAGTAGCTCAGATTAAAATATAGACTAGGCCTTTAAAATCCAGTTTTTGTAAGGTGGAAAAGCACCTCCGGGTGAGAACAATTCCATGGTGTAACCACCAGATTCCTATAGAGAGGCTTGTGAATTCCCTTGTTGTTTTTATACATAATTTTTTACTTTTATAAGGTTGAGGATTTAAATGTATATTAAGGTATTCTCTAAGACTAGAGAATAAGAGACTTTTTGTCAAGGTTTATATTTTTTGTTGTTTTAAATGTTGATCTGAAGTGTAGGTTTTTGCATTATTATTACTAAATTCAAACATGATCACAGAAAGCATT
This sequence comes from Carassius carassius, assembly GCF_963082965.1. Lineage (NCBI taxonomy): Eukaryota > Metazoa > Chordata > Actinopteri > Cypriniformes > Cyprinidae > Carassius > Carassius carassius. The sequence goes on from NC_081802.1 coordinate 16,733,342, forward strand.
TTGTTACGCAAAACATTAAAATTCTATAAAAATTTAACAAAAATTAACAGGAATGCTTTATGAAAGCTTAATCCTTCTGTTTCTGATCTGATATTAACCTCTTATTTCACTAATTTTGGCTATATGGCTATAGCCATACCAATTCATTTGAGTATGTATAATTTTGTATGTGTGTGTCTGTGTCTAAGTAAGTGTGTGTGAGTGGATCTATCTTTTCTTTGCTCTCCACTATTTTTACTGCATTGTAGTTGAATTATTGAATTTATTTTACATAGTTGAAGTGTTACATTCACACCAGTGCAATAGGTGTGTATGCGTGTGTATAAGTGTGTGTACGTGCGTGTGTGAGTTGGTGTGTTTATTTTGCACTCTAAATCTCTTGGGAGTTTCACCCCTTCATTGCTATGCAGGTTTCTTCTGCATTGTAAGGGATTTGTAGATTGTACACACAAAACCTTTTTGGTATTTTTTATTTTTTTATTTCCCATTTTTTTCCAATGATTGGCATTTTTGACCCAAGACCATGAGTATGACTACTTTTTTGGGACCACTTAGCTTTTTTGAATCATGCCCTCAATTTCTTTTAGTGTTCACATACCAAGTTCCATAAAAGTTTTGTACCATTGAATCATGCCCTCAATTTCTTTTTGTGTTCACATACCAAGTTCCATAAAAGTTTTGTACCATTCTGGTGAAGCTATGATTTTTTAAAATTCTAAATGTAAAATTCTCCAGTCAGAAATGAAGCTTAACAAATGAGGACACGGTGAAATGCAGTTAAATTAACATTTATTAGTTAACATCCGGGTTGCCCAAACTCGGTCCTGGAGGGCCGGTGTCCTGAAGAGTTGAGCTCCAGCCCCAATTAGACACACCTGAACCAGCTATTCAAGCTCTAGCCAAGTTGGAACTAAACTCTGCAGGTGTAACGGCTATAGAAAGTATTGTTCATATGTATAATTACACAAAACTGCAATGTTGTTCTTAATTTCCTGTCTTTGCACCTCCTCTTCCCTTTCTGCACTGTTTCTACATGGGAGAGGTGGGTTTCTAATGAGCTCTAATGAATCCAATTACATCTTTTTATTTTTAAATACGTTTGTCAAGTACATCATATATGGGATATTATTATTCATGTATATTTGATTATTTTCATATTTTCATCAAGTTTGATCACTTTTCTGTCCGATGTGAACTCTAAGCATGTGCTAATTTCATTGCACTCTACATTCATGTTACAGAAACGAAAGAGGGCGAATTCACAGTCGAAAAATAATATTGTGTCTTATCAGGTATGCTGTTTTGTTACCAATGTCAAATACATTTCATTTCATTGTTTGAATGTTTTATTTCTCTCTTTGCCTTTCTGCACTTTCTCTGCATGGGAGAGAAACGAAAGAGGGCAAATTCCCACAGTCTAAAAATAATATTGTGTCTTATCAAAGAGATTAAAGGAAAAGTTGAGCCGTCATCTGATGTCCATCTGGTCATTTCATGAAAAAGAACAACGCAGACTACACCGGTTACAGAGGACACCGGCCCTCCAGGACCAAGTTTGGGCACCCCCTGATACACCCCGTAGACGCGGGAATATGACATCACACAGTCGAGGCAAGGCCTGACCAATGTGGTAATGCGGGTCTTACGCAATACTGCCCATATAACAGTCGGCAGCGCATAACGCTCGCGATCTCAGAGTTCCAATCAGGGCCCTGATTCGACTATACCGACAGCAACCTTGCTTGCAAGGCGGGAACCTCCAGGTTATAAAACCTGATAAATGTAGACGGCGAGGCCCAACCTGCCGCTATACATCTATCCTGCAAGGAGATCCCAGTAGACCACGCCCACGATGAGGCGACGCCTCTTGTGGAGTGTGTTCTGACGCCCAGTGGGCACTGAAGGCCCCTGGAAGCATAAGCTAACGCTATGGCGTCAACTATCCATCTGGATAGGCTCTGTCTCGAAACAGCCATTCCTTTGGAACGTCCACTGAACGAGACAAACAGCTGCTCAGTCCGTCTAAAGACAGCGGAGCAAGACACATAAGCTCTTAAAGCCCTAACAGGGCAAAGAAGACTCGAGTCTCCATCCTCTCCTGACACCGACAGGGCAGACAGGGCAATAACCTGAGCCTGAAACGGCGTGTTGAGGGATTTCGGTACATAACCGTGCCTAGGTTTTAGTATGACCCTTGAGTCATTAGGCCCAAACTCCAAGCACGACGGGCTCACCGAGAGCACGTGCAGGTCACCCATACGCTTCACTGAAGCGAGAGCCAACAAGAACACTGTCTTGAACGACAGATGCTTGAGGGCGTCAAAAAAAACTGTAGCGAGTAGCCTGTCTTTATAATGCCTAGCACCCAATCCGAAACCCCTGGAAGCACTGACCATGCATCTGCATGAATGGCTAAGGGCTGGATGCGAAGCGCGCTCTGTTGACTGGGCAACGGCGGCGCTTCGATGTGCTGTACCATGGGCGTTATGCCTGTGGCATTTGAGCAGGGGGGCGCGCTGATCACAGCGGGCAGATCGCTCATCCTCGACCTCGCCATGGTGCTTAACCGATTGAGGGAGGGCTGAGCGGGTCCTGTGGGACTCGTGATGTCTGCGAGTAACTGTGGGCTGTAAGCGTGCACATTTACTGCTTTCGACTCGCTGTCTGCCTGGGCAGAGCGTACGTGCACGGGTTTAGTTTTTACAGAAACCGCGCGCCGTGTGTGACATAGTGTTTGTGGGCACTGAGGAGTGGGCACGTTTACTATGTAGCGCGCGCGACCGACCTGAGTCGATCTTATGGGCGCGAGCCCTGTGTGCAGGGCTGTGCTTATATGTGGAGATGGTCACTGAGGAGTGGGCATCGTCACTACATTTAAAGCACCATCGGCCGTGGCCGGAACACCAGAAATAACATTCTTTTCGGGAAATATCTGGGTAGCCGTGATAACGGCTTTTGTGTGCAGGCAAGCGGGCAACTGTGCCGGCTTGCACACTGCAGAAAACGCTGAGACAGTCACAATTCCTGGAACTGCAACAGCGGCGAGCTTGGGTGAGAGCTCGGCCACAGCGGAACTCGTACACCGGCGCTTTCCTAGAAGTACTAGGATGACTTCGGGGCTTCAGGCTTCACCGTAATCCTCTGCTGTGACTCCCGCGGCGCGGGGCGACGGCTGGTAGAGCGAGAACGGGGTCCCGAGCTGCGTTGCTGACGCTGTCGTGATGCAGCAGCTGGAGGCGGGGGGCGTGACTGAGAGCATTGCAGGGCCGGTCTAGCGCGACTCGCTGCAGAACCGGAGCGCTTCGGTAAGAAGTGCTTAAAGGCCTGTGATGCTTTCTGGTCCTCGACGAATCTCTCGACAAACTCGTTGACAGACGATCCGAAAAGGCCAACAGGAGTCAGCGGGGCGTCGAGGAACGAAGCGCGCTCAGAATCCGCCATGTCCGAAAGCGTCAGCCACAAATGTCTCTTAGCCACCGTAGCGGAAGCCATAACACGTCCCATGGCCTGTGCAGCGGACTTAGTAGCGCGGAGGGAAAGATCCGAAGCACTCCTCAGATCTGCGAGGCAGATAGCTTCAGGCCCCATCTCATCCAGCTTGCGGAGGAGATCGCCCTGGAAAATCTGCAGTGTGGCCATGGTGTGTAGCGCAGACGCAGCCTGCCCAGCAGCAGAAAAGATCCGCGCGAGCAGCGATGACTTCATGCGGCAGGCTTTCGATGGCAACGCCGCTTTCGTCCGCCGTCCAGCAGAGGGCGGGCAAAGGTGCATTGCTATAGCCTGTTCCACTGGCGGAAGTGACTGGTAGCCTCTGTTTTTAGCATCGTCCAGTGTGGAGAATGCTGGCGAAACAGACAGACGAGTTTGCGCCAAGAATGGAGCATTCCAAGCTTTCGCCACTTCTTCATGAAGCTCAGAAAGAAACGAGGTGGGCTTCGAGCTGGGAGAAATACGCTCATCCGGCAGAAAGCTACTATCCAGCCGGGAACGAGAGGGGGGCGCTGGTGCAGACCGCGGCCAGCGTGAGCACTTGCATCAGCTCTCTCGATATCAGCCCGTCTGCCGGGCCTCTGAGCAGAAGGCGCGAGATCCCCGGAGCTTGCCCAAACCTCACTGCCCGAGGCTAGCAGAGAGCACGTGTCCTCTTCCTACGACGCGGCCCTGAGATCCCCTTCCTCGGACGGCGCGGCAGCAGACAGCGGGCGCTGACCATCGGGAAGCGATGCAGGGGAGGCCGGTGAAGCAGGAAGAACCGGCGAGCTCGGTAGAGCTGGAGGCGGTTCCGGTAATCGCTGGGAGCGGCGCTTTTTACGGCAGCGGAGGATGCAGGCTCAGAGAAGAATGCCAGGCGAGTCCTCAGAGTCACCATCGGCATTAGCTCGCAGTGAGGGCAGCCACCATCAGCGAGCGCTGCATGATCCTCACCCAGGCAGGAGACGCAGGAGACATAGATGACGTGACGGTCTCCTTCGCTGAGCGGGGCTCTGCACGAGCCGCACGAGGACATCTTTAAAAAGACGCAGCTCTTTTATGAGTGTGTGTTGCAAGGCGAACACACACAATGATAATAAAGGATATAGGCACCGGAGAGCGCAGCAGGAACGGCAGTGGAAGGCGGCGAAGGCCAGCGGCTTCAGAAGTGGCTCGTCCCGCTGAGATGCTTATCAGACGGCGCTTGCTTCCTTCGTGATCCAACGATGCATGAGCTTCGCTGAAGAGATGAAAAAACAGGTGAGTCAGCCTTTTCGAGCTCCTTTTATAGGGTTGGGCCACATCCGTTTCGGCGGGAAGTGGCATGGAGGGCGCGAAGCGCCCTTATTGGTCTGATGTTGCATCAGCCTACGCTCGATAGGCTTGTGCAGTTGCCGCAGAGTAGCCAATTAGCGAGCGAGCCGTCTCGCCTATGGCTGTGTGTTGCTGCAAATGCGCTTTACAACAATTCAAAATTAAGGATAATTTTTTGCTTCAGTATTTCGTGAAAAGATACTTTTTCCGTAGCGTCTTAGCTAAGACGCAGTACGAGAGAACTCTCGTAAGAGAACAAAGAATGCTCTAAGCTCTAAAACGCAAAAAACAAGAATGCAGTTTATTCTGTATACTTTTGAAAACTGTTACATTTATTTAGCAGATATTTTTATGCCATTTTAGGCTGCAACAGTAATATAACTATAATATAATGATATAACAGTCACACTCAAACCTGTGCACTCAGATCTATAAAATTGTCTTTTCTCCTGACATTAATGTTGCCAGAAGCCCATCAACCACCAGACCTACATGTCTGACTGATGAAAAAACAGAGTACCTTTCAATTGTAAACAAAAAGAAATTACAGATCCATCTTATTTGAATTAAGTGTCTAATCTAAATAGGTATTTATTTAATTATTTCATGTCAATCAGCAAGTGAATGAGTTCTGTGAAGCACATGAAAATAATGTTTTGTTTAGCTGTGCAGTTGTTCAGAATAGATTTGTCCTCGACCTCTTGACCTCGCAGCAAGGAGGAGTTTGCAAATGTGTAGTATCTTCTTGTTTTTATATTCAGGATAAATCAACTTCACAAACATCATAGACCATATGAAAGAATCCATTCTGGAACCAAAGATGACTGACTCTTGGTTTTGCTGTTTTAGTAGCCTTTGGGTGGATGGGGAATTTGGATTTTCCACACTGTTATACCTGTTGCTCTATTGATGTTGATTGTACTACTGATAGATATTATTGTGCAATGTATTAGTAGTTTTATTATGTGCTCTATTACAGCTATAGCAACGAGAAATACTTAACAGATGATGCCGCAAATCACCGATCCAGTACAAGTAATTGCTACAGATGTTATGCAACTGAATAAGCATGTGATTCACGCAGGTGAGCACATGTCGGATGTTGATACTTACATTGAAGATGATTGTGCTTGTGTGAGTTAGAGCCTGAAAAATACACAGAATCAGAAGTATATGTGTAATTTCTGACTAATTATACTACTCATATTCCTCTTTATATATAAGAAATTGTAATTTGTCTAACAAGATTTAGATATCTTTAAATATTTCACATACTTTTGGAAATCCAGCATTTAGTTGATCCTGATAATCACTTGTCACAGTTGTAAACACTAGGCTTTCTTCTTTCGTGAGGGGGTTTGGTGCCATGGTATCTTTATTTCCAGGTGGAACGTTAAAGAATGCAACACACACGTCTTGTGAAAAACCTGTAGAATTCAACCAATCCGATGAAGACTTCGACAATCCTGAAGTGTTTCCACTGTTGTGTGCCATATGAGTCAGACGCAGGGGCGTCACTAGGCCCTTTTTAGGGGGGCTTCAGCTTCAGCTACATTTTTGATCGCTTCAGTCTAGAGGTCTTCACGGGTCCAAAAATTCGTGCCCGAACCAGAAAGAGACCCGTAATGTACTACAACGAACCGACCCGGTCCCGTCTAATATTTCAAAAGCTGGACCCGGACCCGTGTAGATCCGAGAAATGCCTACCAGGACCCGACCCGGACCCGTATATTATTTAAAATCAGGACCCGAACCCGCCGGGAAGACACAGACCCGACTGGACCCGACGTTCACATATTCCACCTTAAATTACTATTACAAGTCAATAAACCTGTTGCGAAAAATACAGCTTTTTGTCTTACCTAATTTAAAGAGGCGTATCTCTTCCTTGTACCTGCCTGTGATGCATTAATCCTCCGACAAGAAAGTTATTCATGTTATTCCTCTCGTTATTCCAAGTCCAAGCTGAATCCACTCATTATTTCAGCTTAAAAATCCACTTGATGTCACGGTGACGGATGACAAATGCTACTGTGCACATGTACATTCTGACTCGAGTTAACTCGCATAATAACTTCGACTGTTTGCCCTTTTGAACTATAATAATGATCGCCCGTGCAATGCCATGGCTGCTGACGTTATTTATTTGCTATCATCTGATGTGCTCTCTGCTCTGCATCGAGTCTGAATCTGACCACTAAAACTTTAAGATTAAACGGTTCATTTATAATATTATAAAAATGGGAAAAAATGTAAAACGCGGTTTGGTGGTCGAAATGTCCCTCACTGGTTGCCATATAAACATGAAACGCGATCGAGACTGCACATGCGTGCTAGCTGTATCAACCTAAAATGCTTTAACGCAATTTGAGCGTCATAGAAAACATTAATGTGACAGTTCACCTCAGATTGTGTTGCTGATTTGAAATATATTAAATATGAGTGTGTCAAGTCTTTAAGCATTAATACCGTGCGTGCATTAACTGAGTCTGCGCGCTCTGCTTCTAAAAGCAGAGAGAGAGAGAGAGAGAGATCGATCACTTTTTTTGGCTCACTCTTTTCTTTTCCTAATTTTACAAGTTGCAAGTTACAAAAAACACAAGCAGTCTTTGATCACGGCCGGGTGTTCTCCGAGTCCGATGATTCCGATCGCACGGGTATTACACACAATGTTAAACAGACCCGGGACCCGAGGTAATAGTTTCGGACCCGACCCGGCTGATGATTTAAAATATAGACCCGAACCCGTACGGGTCCCGGGTCGGGTCCGGGGTCGACGGGTCTCGGGTGCACTGTGAAGACCTCTACTTCAGTCCCCTTTAAAAAAACTCATTTGAAACGTCAAAAGCTGCGTCAAGTTTCAGCTCCTCCCCTTATCTGTCAGCTTGGATTTAGCACATTTTTCAATCTGGGGGGGGGGGGGGGGGGGGGGGATGCCGAGCAGAGCGAACATCAGAGAGCACAAGGTGTGTGTCACAGCCCTTGTGTGATAGTTGTTTTTTATTCCTACAAAAATGAAGTGATTAACAAACCCAAGAAAACATACTTTAGATTCAGAAAACGATCATGATTTATTTTCATTTACTTTTTAAAATTACAGACATATTATTATGTATTTTGACATTACATTATGCAGCCATGCACAGAAATGATTAAAGACACACATCATTGTCTGAAAGCACTAGATGGCCCAGAGAGAGAATGTGGAGTTATTTTGTTTTGTATTATTAAATATAGTTTTGTATTAAGTAATAATGAATCAGGAGGAGTGTCATGATACATAAATTAGAGTAAGCGTAGAGTAAAGGGATTTTTGATTTTCTTGATTTATACTACTAGATTTGTAGGCTACTTGATTTATAGAAGTGGCAAATTGATAATTCATGTTGTTATTTTTAATAAATAGAAATAAATATAGAACAGATTAATCACATTGCCAATAGACAATTACATTAATACATGGTTTGTCTATATTCTTAATGAATATTAGCTGGTTAGTTAAAATACTTAAAATGACATCAATTTTCATGGGGTGACTTTATGAATATCCAACCGTATTGTTGATTATAAAGGCTAAAAAGCTAAAAAACTAAAATAATTTATATTTCATTGTAGATGGATATAAAAAAAATTTTCTTGACGTGCGGGAGTAGGTCTGCAAATGAGCAACAGTCAGGTGAGAATAGAACGTAGACAGCCTCTCACACACACAATACCACTGTGTTCCCAAGATTCATTTCAGTCATTGAACCCTTACATTGTTTTAATTGTTTGCCAATTTCCCTGTACATTTTATAAGAAAAAGCAGTGGTTTCGTCAAAGGAAAAAATTCCTATCTGAAGTTTGTATGTGAGCATAGAAATGCAAACAGCAAAATGTTGTGTTTGTACTGGAAACATGTGTGCGTGTGTTTGTACAGTGAATGAATCAGGAGGTCTTCATTGTAAAAAAAAAAAAATCGACATTCCCTATTTTCTAGTGGTCACATCCAATAATTATTTTTTTATTACAGTGTTGTATATGGCTCAGTCAGTACTCCTACTCCCATATATGAAATACAGGGAATACAATGGAATAGTGGATTGCAGTAAGGTTGGTAGCATACCACCCTACCCTAATAGTCAAATAATATTTTTTTAATCATACCCTTATTGGGGGCTGAGCCCCCCTTAAATCAAAATCCTAGAATCGCCCCTGGTCAGACGTTCAGTCAACAGTCAAAATATATATATCTTATATTTTAGACATCCATCAAATGAAAAAAAAAAAACATGAGGCCGTGCTACCGCAACTGTGAAAAGCGTCTCTACGTGTTTAGTCTTCCGCAGCAGCAGTATGCGTGCTGTCAGCACAGCTGAATGCTTCTGTGTTCATATGCACCCAATAGGCTTAAAGCTGGCATATTGCTAAAAATAACATTATGTTGTGTATTTGGTGTAATGAAATGGGTTAGCATTTTAAGGTTCAAAAAACACAATGGAAAAATTTTAATCGCATCACATAACCCCTTCAATTTTTACGGGTGTAAAACTTTTGTTTGCGAGTTGAAAAGTTTTGTTTGCGAGTGAAGCTGTGTCACAGTGGGCGGTTTCTACCCACCAGAATGAAAGGCCTTTTCCTATTTGTCACTCTCGATTGAAGTCACAGGTTGACCACGCCAACTCCGTTTCCCTGGAATCCCTGCCACTGGTGCCTCAGTTTGACAGAAGAGCGAGCGAGTGTACTGGGTAAGATAACCTAACATCTTAAAACTCAGTGACAAGTTTAAAAACAAGACAAAGTTAGAAAACAATGTAACAAAGTAAGTTTTTACTGACTTTTTATGAGTTCAACATGTCTTCATAAAATACAAGAATAAAAAATAATCATCAAAAAGACAAAGAAGAAGCAACACAACTGTATCTGATAATAAATCAGGATACTAGAATTATTATTATTATTATTTTTTTATTATTCAGTTTATTTGTCAGGGACAATGTACAAAATACATTAATCTTACGAAGAGATGTTTTGTACCAGAGTTAGCAAATGCTAATTTCCATCTGCAGTCCCGGGCAGGTGCACACAATATTAAAACATTACATTACAAATAACTGTCAGTAGAACTAACAAATACATGCAATATTAGTTAAACAATGACCATTTAAAACTAATCAGATAGTCAAATGAAAAGCTAATAATAAAAAAAAAAACATCACAAAGCATCGTATAGATTTTAAAATATTGCTTATTACTTATAAAGCCCTGAATGGTTTAGCACCTCAGTATTTGAATGAGCTCCTTTTACATTATAATCCTCTACGTCCGCTACTTTCTCAAAACTCAGGCAATTTGATAATACCTAGAATATTAAAATCAACTGCGGGCGGCAGATCCTTTTCCTATTTGGTGCCTAATCTCTGGAATAACCTACCTAACATTGTTCGGGAGGCAGACACACTCTTGCAGTTTAAATCTAGATTAAAGACCCATCTCTTTAACCTGGCTTACACATAACATACTAATATGCTTTTATTATCCAAATCCGTTAAAGGATTTTTAGGCTGCATTAATTAGATAAACCGGAACCGGAAACACTTCCCATAACACCCTATGTACTTGCTACATCATTAGAAGAATGGCATCTACGCTAATATTTGTCTGTTTCTCTCTTGTTCCGAGGTCACCGTGGCCACCAGATCCAGTCTGTGTCCAGATCAGAGGGTCACTGCAGTCACCCGGATCCAGTACGTATCCAGACCAGATGGTGGATCAGCACCTAGAAAGGACCTCTACATCCCTGAAAGACAGCGGAGACCAGGACAACTAGAGCCCCAGATACAGATCCCCTGTAAAGACCTTGTCTCAAAGGAGCACCAGGACAAGACCACAGGAAACAGATGATTCTTCTGCACAATCTGACTTTTCTGCAGCCTGGAATTGAACTACTGGTTTCGTCTGGTCAGAGGAGAACTGGCCCCCCAACTGAGCCTGGGTTCTCCCAAGGTTTTTTTCTCCATTCTGTCACCGATGGAGTTTTGGTTCCTTGCCGCTGTCGCGTCTGGCTTGCTTAGTTGGGCAAACTTCATCTACAGCGATATCGTTGACTTGATTGCAAATAAATGCACAGACACTATTTAAACTGAACAGAGATGACATCACTGAATCCAATGATGAACTTCCTTTAACTATCATTTTTGCATTATTGACACTGTTTTCCTAATGAATGTTGTTCAGTTGCTTTGATGCAATGTATTTTGTTTAAAGCGCTATATAAATAAAGGTGACTTAACTTGACTTGACACAACCTAAAATATATACAACATAGTCAAAAATATTTACCTCAATGTTACATTTGTAAACTTGAAGTCTGCTGATGGTGACACATCTTATCGAGGATGAGGTTATCGAGGATGTATTTCTTTAAGTTTCGAGAGAAATTACTCAGATCTACAGACAACTTTACTGTAGACTGTCTGGGAGTTGATTCCATTGTTTAATTGTTTTAAATGAGAAGGCTGTCTGTGCGAAGGCAGAAGATCTCTTCGGGATAGCACAATTTCTGTGAGCAGTGGAGCGGGATGTTCGGTTCGTTTTTGCTCAGAATAATGTTTAAAAAAAAATTTCATTGATGGTGGAGCAATATTATTAACAATTTTGAAAACCTTTCTTAAATTTGTATTTGTATAATTACTGAGAATATTACAGTGATGAAAGCAAGGGGCTTTCCTGTCAAGCACCTTTAATGCCTGATTATAGACCGATCTGAGCGGTTTGAGTGTGGTCTCGTTGGCCTGGAACCAACAAGACAAACAGTAGGTGATGTGTGGAGAAATCATGGCATTAAAATACATGAAAGATGCTTCAGTTGTCAGACTATTCCTAATGCGTCTAAAAATAGAGATATTATATTTAATAGAGTTGCACATTCTTTTAATATGTTTTTTAAAACTTAGAGTTTGGTCCAAATGAACACCTAAATATTTTGTCTCAGTCACAATGTTAATTTTTTCTCCATTAACATAGATGTTAGGCATATCTTTAACTTTATTGGACTTAGCGAAATACATTCCAACAGTTTTTCCAATATTTAATGTTAAGCAAGAAGATTTAAGCCAATTACTTATTTTGTCCATGGCTAAGGACAGTTTAGTGGCTACTTGCTCCATATCCCTCCCATGTACGTAGATGACAGCATCATCTGCGTACATGATGATGTCTACGCCCTTGCACACAGCCGGAAGTTCATTGATGTAAATACTGAACAACAAGGGTCCCAGAATTGATCCTTGTGGGACCCCGGTTGTGCAGGGCTTCAGAGAGGACAATACATTTTTTACCCTCACACATTGCATCCGGTTTGAGAGATATGATTGTATCCAATGCAATGTCTCCATGGACAGATTATACTTAGAGAGCTTAGACAGGAGGACATGGTGGTTTACCGTGTCGAAGGCTTTTTGCAAGTCCAGAAACACGGCACCCACCGTGCCCCCCTTGTCCAAGTCGGCCTTTAGGTTTTCTATCAAATAGCAGCAGGCTGCGTCGGTGGAATGGTTACGTCTAAAACCGGACTGCATGGGGTGCAACAAATTATTACAATCTAAGTGATCGGTTAGCTGCTCTATGATGGCTTTCTCAAGAATTTTAGATACTATAGGCAATATACTAATAGGCCTGTAGTTACTCATTTCATTTTTGCTTCCAGATTTATAAATTGGGGTTATAACTGCTGTTTTAAAGACACTGGGGAAGATACTCTCATCAATAGATTTATTCACAATATATGTAATAGCTGGTGTTAAAATCTCCCTATGTTTTTTAATGAGAGGGCTATCAAGTCCCCAGAAATCTTTAGCTTTTGAGTTAGATAAGGATTGTATTATTTTATCTGTTTTAGAATAATCATTGTGTTTAAAACACAGAACCTCATGATCATAAGTGGAGGGCTGAGGCGATAAACAAGGATGAGGCAATCCAGAGGCGTGTTGGATAATTTCACTCACTAAATCAATAAAATAGTTATTAAAATAGTTTGAAACTGTTAGACCATCCTTGTGGTTTTTGTCATCTATTTTCAGCTCTGTTATTCCACTCTTAATTTGCATCTTTCTAGTTAATTTGTCTATAGTTTGCCAAAGTTGTTTAGAATTACCCTTTGCTTGTTTAATTATATTCAGGAAAAACATTGCTTTTGCTTGTCTTAGCTGTTGAATGACTTTATTTCGAAGTCCATTAAAGATCAGGCCATCAGTTGTGAGTCCTGTTTTATGGGACTTTTTAATGCGGAGTCTCGAGTTCTCATCAATTTCCATATATTATTATTTAACCAAGGTAGAGGGATTTTGCCTTTAGGCTTTACCTTTTTTCCTTTAGAATATTTAAAAATAAGCTGTTGAAACATCTTTATCAACTCACTAGAAGCTGCATTACTGTCTTAACCATTTACCATTTCAAACCAGTTTACCTTTCTTATTTCATTATCAAACCTCTCAATATCTTTCCTGGGGATATAGAGTACAGATTCATTAATATCAACCTTATTTAAATTTCGGTAGCGTGCTTTTGACAGTTTCCTTGCAACTAATGTTAAATTATGATCGGAAAGACCTGTTATTAAATTATAAACTTTACCGATACGGTCAGCTTTGTTAGTAAAGACTAGATCAATAAGTGTTTGAGATGTCTTCGTAATCCGAATTGCTTTTTCAATCATTTGAGTAAAATTTTATTTTTGAGTAATCTCCTTTAGCTTTTTTCTACCATTTTTATCAATCCAATTTATATTAAAATCACCCATGAGAAGTATTTCTTTCGCATCACATTTTTAAGAATTCATGATTCATAAAATATTAATGTAAGATATATTTAAATAAATTACCCATTATTTTAAATTGTAATAATGCTTCACACTATTACTGTTTGTTACACAATATACTGTAAAATCATAATTTGTACAACAGTCAGAAACCAACTGACCTATCGGTAAGCCCGATATTTAGGTTTATTGAGAACCATAGAAGGATCCGAAGCTCGCATAGGTTTTAATGTTGTTTATGCTACAAAAATGGAAAAACCATGTGCCTGGGGTACTCGTAACAATAATTCCAGTTATCCTGAGAGGATAGGCAATGTAATTGATTTTATTCCATTTCCTAAATCCAACCAAAACAGAGCAAAATGTCCCCAAGCATTCAACCCTAATCACAATGAAGAAGAAAACATGAGAGTGCCTCTCCATATTAATCTGGTTAAGAGAAATTAATTTAATTTAACACCAAAGTATATGAATGGTGTTAATCCAGGATGTTGTCATTGCAATCGTGACAACCGTAACATAATTCTCCTGTTTGTATTGCAATCATTATTTTTACATTTCTTTTCATATCTTTTATATATCCCTCCATGGCATATTTAAGTCCTACTTGAAGGTCCATCTGTGTCCTAAATGTATCAGAAACACTTTGGACGAATGTTTTCACTGACAGCTGTCATTGTAAGACAGTGAGCAACTCTGAGTAAGCAACAGTAACTAAGGGGGGCGGGGCTTACCAATAAGTCAATTCTTGTGGGGCACAGAAACAAACAATTGTGAGGATACGTTAAAGAAAGACACAGTGTGAGTTTAGCAATACAGTATTCTAGTAAAATACTCCAAAATAGCGCAAAACAAAAACTTCCAAAACAGCAATAAGGAAAGTTACAATCCCATTTGGTTCTGTTTTCATGGAAGAGCTTCTTGAATGAGTCGTTGGTTTTGGAGGAGACAAAGTAGATAGTGGAGCTGTTAGACACAAATATGGAGAGAGAAAAAAACATGTCAAAGCTGAAAATATTTGATCAGGAAGGTTCTGTAATGACTTTAACACACACCTCTGACTGTCAGCCTTAGCTTGTCTTGCTGTTTCACTTTTGAGATATAGCAGAAGTACTCCCCATTATCAGTGAAATTCAGATGGTTGAGTCTGATGGAGAAGTTTCCATTTTTATACTCTGAGGGAAAACTTTCTATTCGATCTTTGAACACTGCATCCTGGTCTCCTGTGATGGGCTTGCCTTTTTCAATATTATAAACCTTCTTGTATGTATTGTATCTCCAAAACACATTCCTTTCATCTGGGTTTAGCACTCTTTCCTGGTATGAACATGGCAAGATGACAGAATCTCCAACAACACCCTCAATTTCAAGTGTGTCCTGCAGAGACCCTGAAGATGAGAGTAACAACCTTAGAAAGCAACCAACACACAAACTGCACAGAATGGTTTCGTGGATAATTATCAAATATATTAACTGAGGTTTGTGAATACTAACCTTTGTCTATCAGATGTAGAATTAAATATATGAGCCAGCATCTGGAGAAAAAAAAAAAAAAAAATTTTTTTTTTTTTTTTTTGTATTTGTCTAGGACATTCTTATGGTTCTTGTAAAAGATTTTAAATCACCATCTTGCCTTCACTAGGTCAAATTAAAGAGACAGAAACAAAAACCGCTTGAATTTCATTCATCTTTAATTCTGTTCCGACAATGAATTAATGATAGATTATCCATCTTTGGTTGAGCAGACTCTTAATTGACAATTAAATTCATGCACAATCATAAGGCAATGCTGTTTAATGTCCCCCTTATATCAAAATAGACTATATTTTTACTGATTGCTTTTATTATGAATAAATAGTTTTATCAGCACAAATCATTATTATATATATTTTTAATAAAAATAAAATAAAAACATACCTTGTATCATAAAAGTAAATAAATAAATAAATGCAAACATGCACATCCGGGCTCCAAACTGTGACTAAAACGGTTGCATTTGTGACCAAAAATATTATATTTCGATTTAAGGTTTTTTATTTTTCTGAGTTCGCCACCGGGGAGTAGGCCTATGTATATACATGTCATTTCTGCCACGCAGCAGTGTCAGCAGTTCTTCTGTTGAATGCCTCCTTTAACACGGTTACCGCGGGTTGTTTTTCCATGTCTGCAAGCGACCCCAATAACGTGATATTTAGCCCCTAAAGTGCAAATTTTACCAGGAGAACCCCACCAAAAAGAGTATTGTACCCCACCCGAATGTGATTTTTACGGGGGGATTCTCCTCGAAACGTGATTGGGCTAGTTTTAAGTAGCAATTGGGAGGTTTTTGTTGTGAAAGCCTGGCAACCCTGGCTGACACACACCTTATAAACGCAGTTCTATTGTGTAGCGCAAGAGAGACCGAAATGACAGAGATGTGCAAGCAAAAGTGCAGAAAAGCAGTGTCTATTTCATGCAAAACTTGAACAAACTACAACAGGGAAAGCTGTCAGCTGTGTGGATATTGGCAATATCGTTAACAATTCTCCTTTTTGTAATCATTAATAATATATAGAGCTGAAACAACGAATCGATTTAATCGATAAAAATCGATTATTAAAATAGTTGTCAACTAATTTAGTCATCGATTCGTTGCTAAATAACTTTTATTTGCCGTAAGCGGCTCATTTCGTCCATATTTCAAATCTGCGGTGACCAAAGTGTGGCAGTAATGAGCCACCGGAGGTTTTACTCAGCCAGTACAGCAGGAGAAGTAGCGAATAGCCAATAGCTGGCCTTGTTTTATGTCACGTGCTTCCCGAACAGCGTCTCTGCAGCATTTAGCGGGATGTGGGAGACTGGGAGTACTTTACTTTGAGCCTTCAAAACAGAAGAGTAACCTGTAAACTCTGCACTACTGAACTGTTTAAGGGGACGTTCACATATCGCGTCTTTTGCGCGCTCAAGTTCGTTATTTTCAACACCGCACCGCATCGAGTTAAAAACATCTCAACTTTTCAGAATGCTGCAAGCGCATCGCGGGTCATGTGACAAGAACTAACCAATCAGCTTCATCCTTTCCCGTAACAACGTTAAAAGCTCAGTCAAGATGAAAGGAACAGCTGATCATAGTTGTATATGGTTTTCCATTTTGAAATAAATTTAGTAGCAGAGCTACTGCAAGCGATTTTTGAGCTGCAAATCCATTTATCCTTTGCTGAAATTTCCGCGTCTTCAAGGAGAGAGCACGTCATGGTTGCTTATCAAAGGCAGACGCCTCAGGGGCGCAACTGCACGAGCGCTTTGGAAAGAAGGAGAAAGCGGTGCGCCTATCGTTTTCCACGCGTTTTTAGGCACGATATGTGAACGGCCCCTAAGACTTTTATTTGTGCAGATTCTCCAGTACAATGTTGTTTGCAAATGTTAAGTTGTAAAAGCTGATAACATTGCTTTTTAACAGTTAACATTTAAAGCTTTACAAACATGTTCTGTGATCAGTTTGTCGTTTACCAGTTCATAATTCAGTCGTGCAGCCTAATTATGACTGAATGAGAGAGGTAAATATTTAAATATATTTGAAATGCACTTTTTTTCTAAGTATTCACTCCTCTTTTTCACACAGCAGGTTTTTTGTGTGTGTCCAATTTTCTTTTCTGGACAACCTTCTGATGGATTTTACTTTAAATTGTGAGTTCCATTCAGGTTTCATGCCACTGGCACTTTATTCGAAGGATTGTTTACAATTTCACAGCATAAGCTATAAAGGTGTTTCCCAGTAAATAATAAAATACAATACACTGCAATTTTATTCTGTTTTATCCTTATTCTTCGTGAAAATATGTTCTGAAAGATTCCTTAATAAGCTTTGTTCGGGATGTTAAACTACTTTAGGAGCTCTAAGGACTGCCATGGTGAAAACATTATTTGAAATCTCCTTGTGAAATTTGCTAGAGTATGGGTCAGTGTTCTGATTGCAGAAGAGTTCGACAAAGGATTACTAACACAATAAAACAACTCCAGGTATATTTTTGATTAGGATATGACAGTGCAAAATGGTTAAAATCTCTTAAAAATCTATGCTGAAGGATAAAGACCATTTATTAATAATTTACTTGGGGAAAGAAAGAAAAAAAAACTAAAATATAAGTACATAAACCGATTAATCGATTAATCGTAAAAATAATCGACAGATTAATCGATTATCAAAATAATCGTTAGTTGCAGCCCTAATAATATAGCTTCTTCTTAAGATGTTAGGTCCACGCTGTGTTCTGTTAATGCGTGGACTTCATTATTTGAAGCGCACTTGCCGTCCAGTAATCGCAAACACCCTTGTGCTTTGTTACTTTAATAAAGTATCACCATTAATGTGTATGACAACGTTTACAGGATGTAGTGAAAAGGAGCCCAAACTACACTAAGTGGACAAGTGATGCTTATGGTCCATGATATTTAGAATTACGGAGTCCCACACATGACATGCAAGAGAAAATATATAAATTGTGCGCACGCTTTACTAATTCTTTCCCTCAATGTACTAAAACGTGAACAAAATTACTATTGCGTTCCCTTGATTTACAATTGCGATTTGATAAATCGTGCACACGATTAAGCAAATAGAGGGAATGAATTAGTAAATCGAGGGAACGCAATAGTAATCGTGTGCACGTTTTAGTACATTGAGGGAACAAATTAATAAATTGTGCACACAGTGGGCCGTGCAAACATATGGGTATGGTTGTGTGGGCCGCGAGTTGAAAAAGGTTGGGAACCACTGATATAAGGCATATTCGGAAATGGGGAGTCTCTTGTGGAACTGGAACCAATTTAAATTTAAGTGAGGTTAAAAGATTTTCAGTTTTGTACTGGTTGAACTGTTTGATAATTGTTGTTTGCTATTGCTGTTATCTTCCACCTGTGAACGTCATCAGAGAAGAGAAGAAATGCCATTGCTAGGGGGAGGACAGATTATTTTGATTAAAGATTACAAGGACACGTTAATAAATAACAACAATAATAATAAAAATAATAATGTGCACCAATAAAACATTTATAATAAATACTGCAAAATGACCTAACACATTTTTTATTTTGATCTCATGATGACTTTAAAAGGGTCATATGATGCAATTTAAATTTTTCCTTTTTCTTTGGAGTGTTACAAGCTCTTGGTGCATGAAGAAGATCTGTAAAGTTGCAAAGACTAAAGTCTCAAATCCAAAGATATATTTTTTATCAAAGTTAAGACTCTGCCACACCTCCCTAAATCAGCTAATTTAAAACATGCCCCAACATGTCTACGTCACTATGTGGAGAGATTTAAGTAATGCCGTCTAAATGTTCACGCAAAGAAAGAAGGTGTGATTTCAGTAAAACAGTGTTGAAGCCGTCATGTCAGGGAGATGCTGTGTGTATCTAGGAGAAAGCAAAAGTACTTTATTTGGCCTTGCGAAAGTTGATGCATTTAGGAATCTTTAAGATTACTTAGAACAGCAATGAATGTTATGGACGACCGTTTTGTGAACCTGAGAGAGGAGGTAATTCTGACTTTGCTACGACAATCTGCTGCTTCTGAATCAGCTACTTTAAGTATGTTTTGTTATTATTTTAAGTATTTGCTATTGAATGTTCAAATGCGGAATTTTGCGCATCGCTTATGTGTGTGAGAGAGAGAGAGAGAGAGAGAGAGAGGGTCAAAGAGTGGAGTCAGCTGTCTTAACCATCCGTGGCTGATGTACTGCAAACACATAAGCACCATCACAAGGGCCTTTCACACCGCTTTAGTTCCAGAACTAAATGTAAATAATGGATATGGAATGTTGATGTATAAGTAAAGCGATTAAAAGAGCGGAAAGGAGGATTAAGAATCTCCAGTGACAACTGGCAGTGCTACATTTGCTAAAAGTGCCTGCACGTCCATATATTTATCGCTGTTAATCATACTTGCAAAATAATTTGACACAATTTTACAGTATGCTACAGGGCGTTTTAAATCATGGTGGGTGAAGGGCGTTTTCGAATGTGTCTGGCCAATCAATGTTGTGCTGGTTAGACCCTGCTCCAGAGTAGGAGCTAATTTGGTTCTCGAAAAAGGCAGTCCGTTACTAAAATCGTACCTAGTTCCTGCGGTGGGAAAACACCCAAAAGTGGGTAGTCCCAAAATTAGTTTACTGAAAAATGCTGCCTTTGGAGGATGCATTTCAAGGCCGTGAGGCATCAAGGCTCGTCCGAATTCAAAGTTAGCTTCAGTTTCTGTCTCCTGAGATGCCTTCATCTTGCCGATTTTTGAAGGCAGCATAGATGTATCCTTCACTGCCTTTGATATCCCGCAATCCTGTGCGTTCCATTCTGTGACAGTTAAGCCAAAAAATAAAGATGGCATCTGAAAGTTGTGGCCGGTGGTCAGTTTGTGTGTAAATGTATGTTTTTGATCAACGTTTTTCACTTTTGATGTCATTTCTAGCGAGAAATTAATATTGCAGTAAAGAAATATCCACTTAGTTATCACCAAAGCTCTCTATATTCAGCTGTAGATCATTAAACCATTACTCTGCCTCAGAAGTCTGTCCGAAATCCGTTTTATGAGGTGCCTTCTTGCAAAAACGGTGCCTGCAAAGTAATTGCACCTCCTTAAGTTCTCGGATACAGCCTGTGTCTGTTGTGCCACTCTATTCCTCTTTTGGGCTTGAACTGATGGTAAATCTAAGGATATTATTAACTGCCTTTACGTTAATTTTGAAACATGAAGCTCGCAATTATGGAAAGGGGTTACATTTCCGACGAGTGTTTACGGTGTTCGGCCAATCACAATGCACTGGGTCAGTTGGCCAATCAGAGCAGACTGCGCTTGTCGCAAGGTGGAACTTTGTAGAAAATGAGTTTGAGAGAGGCGGGGCATAGAGGACCTACAATTAATGTAAAGTATTTGAGAAATAATTTTAAATGTCAACATATTCTGTTACAACAAATACACAAAATAATGATAAAAACAAAAACAAACAAAAAACATCATATGACCCCTTTAAGGAAACTCTGGAGACAATTTTATATGAACCACCATTTTTTTTTCTTTTTTTTTAATAGATGATCTGTTTTGGAAAAAAAAACATGTATCAAATAGTAAATCAGACTTCTGATAATACACAGCACAGGCTTTGCCGTCTCATGTCTGCGTCCTTGGTGATGGTGACTTTATCATTTATTTTCAATGGATTTGACATTATGTAAATATAGGGGTGTCCCCGACTAAGGATTTTCATAGTCGAATCTGAATTTTTGAATCTTACCGATATTCGACTGATAGTCGAATCATGTGTTTGGGGGCGGGGCAAAATACATTGAGTCGAGTCAGATATTCGACAGCCATAATTACTGATGTTAACACACAGGGAAAATGTGTAATGAACACCTTGCAGATATAAACAGGGTAAATAATGTTTTTTTTGTTTTGATTAACATAGCTAACACTTAACGTTGGCGAAACCATAACAATTATCAATTTTATTAGATTTTTTTTACAATAGTGTAATAATATACAATAGCTCTCATTATAACGTTAGCCTAAAACTTTAGCAGTTAATGTTCTGCATTTCTGTTTTGAGCTGCGCGCGCTGAAGATGACCAGTAGAGTGATGCATTTGATAGCAAGTTTTTAATCAATGGGATTCAACTCATAATTTCATGTAGAATACGCTTCGTTATTTATACAATATAACGTTAATATTAAGACTTAAAGGCTATTTGCAAAAAGGGCCCACTTGTACCCTACCTGTTCGAAAAAATCCAGTCTCTGCCTGTGTCAGTTTGAGTCTTGGTAAAGTTTTAAATACCTGCCGCCAAGATGCTCCTCTGTCGGTCACGGATTATGGAAAGTGAAACATAAATCTATATGGTTGGATATATCCACACTCTTTAAAATATTAATTTGAAGCTTTTTTCTTTTCAGATTCTTACAGCTTTATCATAATAGGCCGCACATTAACTTATTGGGAGAAAACCGGTAGTTCTATGTGAAATCAGACATTTGAGCTCCCCCATATAGTCAAAATGGCATAATTTGAGATAGATTTGTAGTCGAATAAGGCTCCTCGAATCAAAGCATCGATTCGTCAACTATTCGGGGTCACCCCTAAAATATATTGACTGAAATCAGTGCAGTTGTTTACATTTTGCAAACAGTTTGTTTTAACAGCAATCAAATCACGGTTGAACTTAAAAGACTTATCCATGCATGGCTGTGCGATATTGATGAAAAATGCAATGTGATAGCATACTTAATGTGATATATTTCTTTTCTAAAATCAAATTAAATTGTATTAAAATATATTTAAAAAATTATATAATCAATATGTTTCACATTATTTCGGTAAAAAGAAAGCATCACTACAGCTTCTGAATGTGAACAGCCATGTTTTACTGTTGCATAAAACAAATTGGACATTGTTAAAACCTGATGCTATGGATTGTTGCTTAAGTTCGGGAACGAGGATCAAGTTACCTGTGACTGAAGATTTTTCTGCTGAGCATATAGGGCTGCCATGTTAATGTTGACAGCAAATTTAGATTTAGTTTTAGTCATAGTCTTTTGACTAAAATGCCATTTAGTTTTAGTCATCTGAATTTTTTAGTTTTAGTCTAGGTTTAGTCGACTAAATCTACAGTAGATTTAGTTAGCTAAAACCTAATGGGTTTAGTTACAGTGCAGTTATTAAGCATTTCTCTAAAATTTCCAAATTCATGATATAGGCCTAGGTTTGATAGTAAGGTTTTTTTCATAATAGACACCAATTTAACTGCTGTGACACACAGCATGCCTTAATGCTAAAATAAAATAAATCCACTTCTCATAAAGAACAAGAAAGTGGTCTCCTATTTAATGAAATGGTTATATAGGCTAATCATGCATTCTTTATAGCAACTTGGGTAACACTGCATAACTAATAAGGAATTATTGAAAAACTAACATGTAATTTTTTACACTTTACTCACTGTTAATTACTAAGTAAGATGTGTTAACTAATCAGTATGTAATACAATTTTATGATTTATGACAATTTATGAGGTCACCTGACCAGGATATCCTATTTGCCAGTCCTTTTTGCTCATGGACACTGACATGCAAACATCCCTGTCTGGGGCTCCTGAAGATTGCCTTTTGTTCAGAATTTTGGAAAATTTTCCTCAAATAAAAAAAATTAAATATCTGGGGTATCTATCTGGGATAAGTAAACTTTAATATTTTAACATTAAATTCAGTTTTGATTTTATATGTTTTTTATAATATGCTAAAATACATTTGTTGCCATATGGCAACTATATGCAAATATGGAAACGTCCTGGTGCTTCAACCTCATGGAGTCCCATTGACTTACATAGCATGAAACTACTCTGAGACTATGTTTACAACTTTTGCTTAAATTTTAAAGGTAAAAACATTATAATTTTATTTTTATTTTGTGATTAAAGCTATTTTGTAGGTTATAAAAGAGGGCCCCAAAGCTTTGTCCCACCAGATCCTGTCTGCAGAGACGGCATGGACCACTGGCCCCTGCATGCATCTGAGAAGGGCAGATGCAAAATGCCAGGATGCAAGGGCATTGTGAGAAGCAAGTGCTCCAAGTGTGCAGTTCTCTTACGAGAGCTCTCTCGTACTGCGTCTTAGCTAAGACGCTACGGGAAAAGTCTCTTTTCACGAAATACTGAAGCAAAAAATTATCCTTAATTTTGTATTTTTGTAAAGCGCATTTGCAGCAGTACACAGTCATAGGCGAGACGGCTCGTTCGCTCATTGGCTTGTTCTGCGGCAACTGCACAGCCTATCGAGCGCAGGCTGATGCAACATCAGACCTTCGGCTTCGCGCCCTTCTTGCCACTTCCCGCCGAAACGGGTGTGGCTCAACCTATAAAAGGAGCTCGAAAAGGCTGACTCACCTGATTTTTCATCTCTTCAGCGAAGCTCACGCATCGCTGGATCACGAGGAAGCAAGCGCCGTCTGGAAGAGCATATCAGCAGGACGAGCCATCCTGAAGCCGCTGGCACCGCCGCCTTCCACTGCCGTTCCTGCTGCGCCATCCGGCGCCCATATCCTTTACAATCCTTGTTCTGTAATATTCTGTGTGTGTGTTCGCCCTGCGACGCACATTCACAAAAGAGCTGCGTCTTTTTAAAGATGCCTTCATGCGGCTCGTGCAGAACCCCGCTCAGCGAAGGAGATCGTCACGTCATCTGCGTCTCCTGTCTGGGTGAAGACCATGCAGCGCTCGCGCTCGCTGATGGCAGATGTCCTCATTGCGAGTTGATGCCTATGGTGACTCTGAGGACTCGCCTGGCATCCTTCTCGAAGCCTGCATCATCCGCTGCGCCGCAGCGCCGTAAGAAGCGCCGCTCGCAGCGCCTACCAGAACCGCCTACCAGAACCGCCTCCAGCTCGGCCGAGCTCGCCGGTTCCCTCCGCTTCGCCGGTCTCCCCTGCATCGCTTCCCGATGCTCAGCGTCTGCTGCTTGCCGACACGTCATCGGAGGAAGTGGATCTCAGGCCCGCGTCGGAGGAAGAAGACACGTGTTCTCTGCTTGCTTCGGGCAGTGAGGGTTGGGCAAGCTCCGTGGATCTCGCGCCCGCTGCTCAGAGGCCCAGCAGACGGGGGGATATCGATAAGGAGCTGATGCGTGTACTCTCGTTGGCCGTGGCGAGCCTCGGCCTCGAGTGGTCTGCACCAGCGCCCCCTTCACGTTCCCGGCTGGATGGTAGCTATCTTCCGGATGAGCGCTCTTCCTCAAGCTCAAAACTCGCCCCTTTTCTTCCTGAGCTTCACGAAGAAGGGGCGAAGGCTTGAGACGCTCCATTCTCGGCGAGAATCCGCTCATCTGTTTCGTCAGCATTCTCCACACTGGACGGTGCTAAGAACAGAGGCTACCTGTCACTTCCGCCGGTGGAACAGGCTATAGCAGCGCACCTTTGCCCGCCCTCTGCTGGACGGCGGACTAAGGCGGCGTCGCCATCCAAAGCCTGCCGCATGACGTCATCGCTGCTCGCACGGATATTCTCTGCTGCTGGGCAGGCTGCGTCTGCGTTACACACCATGGCGACGCTACAGATTTTCCAGGGCGATCTTCTCCGCAAGCTGGATGAGATGGGACCTGAAGCGATCTGTCTCGCGGATCTGAGGAGTGCTTCGGATCTCTCCCTCCGCGCTACTAAGTCTGCTGCACAGGCCATGGGACGGGTTATGGCTTCCGCTACGGTGGCTGAAAGGCATTTGTGGCTGACGCTTTCTGACATCAAGGAGTCTGAGCGCGCTGCTTTTCTTGACGCTCCGCTAACTCCTGCCGGCCTCTTTGGACCTCCCGTCAACGAGTTTGTGGAGAGATTCGCCGAGGACCAGAAAGCTTCACAGGCGTTCAAGCACTTCTTGCCGAAGCGCTCCAGTTCTGCAGCTAGCCGCTCTAGACCGGCCCCAGAGAGCTCTCAGTCACGCCCACCGCCTCCTGCTGCCCCATCACGACAGCGTCAGCAACGCAGCTCGGGACCCCGTTCTCGCTCTTCGAGCCGTCGCCCCGCGCCGCGGGAGCTGCGGCAGAGGATTGCGATGAAGCCAGAAGCCCCGAAAGCATCCTAGCACTGCTGGGAAAGCGCCGGTGTTCGAGTTCCGCTGCGGCCGAGCTCTCACCCAAGCGCGCCGCTGTTGCAGTTCCAAGAGTTGTGACTGCCTCAGTGCCTTCTGCAATGCGCAAGCCTGCACGAGTGCCCGCTTGCCTGCACACAAAAGCCGTTATCACGGCTACCCAGATGTTTCACAAAAAGAGTGTTTTTTCTGGTGTTCCGGCCACGGCCGATGGTGCTATAAATGTTGTGACGATGCCCACTCCTCAGTGCCCATCTCCACATGTAAGCACAGCCCTACACACAGGGCCTGCGCCCATAATGTCGACTCAAGTCGGTCGCGCACACTACATAGTAAACGTGCCCACCCCTCAGTGCCCACAATTACTATGTCACACGCGTCATGTGGTTTCTGTAAAAACGAAACCCGTGCACGCTCGTCCGGCCACGGCTGATGGTGCTTTAAATGCAGTGACGATGCCCACTACCCAGTGCCCATCCCCGCATGTAAGCACAGCCCTGCACACAGGGCTAGCGCACATAAGATCGACACAGATCGGTCGAGCGCGCCGCATAGTAAACGTGCCCACTTCCCAGTGCCCACATACACTACGTCACTTACGGCGCGGGGCTTCTGTAAAAACGAGGCCCGTGCACGTACATTCTGCACAGGCAGACGGCGAGTTGAAAGTGATAAAAGTGCACACATGCAGCCCGCGGTTACTTGCAGATATATCGAGTCCCACGGGACCCGCTCAGCCTCCCTCCAGTCGGTTAAGCGCCGGAACGGGGTCGAGGATGAGCGATCTGCCCGCTGTGATCAGCGCGCTCCCCGCCTCAGATGCGCAGCACACTCGAGCGCCGCCGTTGCCCAGTCAACAGAGTGCGTGTCGCATCCAGCCCTTAGCCATTCATGCAGATGCATGGTCAATGCTTCCAGGGGTTTCGGATTGGGTGCTAGGCATTATAAAGAGAGGCTACTCACTACAGTTTTCTCGACGCCCACCGCGCTTTTCAGCGCGCGTCGAAACTACGGTCAAAACAGAAGTAGCACACATACTTCGGGCCGAAATATCAAAACTGTTGAGCAAAGGGGCTGTAGAGCCTGTGTCTCAAGCTCAAAGCGAGGGGGGGCTGTACAGCAGATACTTTCTGGTGCCCAAGAGAGACGGGGGTCTCAGGCCCATACTGGATCTAAGACAGCTGAACAAGGCATTGATGAAACGCAGTTTCAAAATGCTCACGACCAGGAAGCTCCTCGCGCAGATTTGCAGAGGGGACTGGTTCATGTCAATAGATCTGAAGGACGCGTATTTTCAAATACAGATAGCGTCAAACCACAGGCGGTTTTTGAGATTCGCCTTCGAGGGCCAGGCATACCAGTTTGCAGTCCTGCCATTCGGCTTGTCCGTAGCTCCTCGTACGTTTACGAGGTGCATGGATGCAGCGCTCGCTCCTCTCAGACTCAGAGGCATACGAGTGCTGAATTATTTGGACGACTGGCTGGTTCTGGCCCGATCACGAGCGGAGCTCGTGGACCACAGGGCCTGTGACGAGTGGGGCGGGGCCGAGGGACATGGGAGCGAGGCCGGGGGAGTGATTGGAGATGAAGGGTGAGGGGCTGGTGCGCTGTTTTTGTGTTTATTTTGAAATTAAATGTTGTTTGATTGTCCGCCGGTTCCCGCCTCCTTCTTCCGGATGAATATGAAGGTTTGTATCGTTACAGTGGTGCCGAAGCCCGGGAGAAGGAGGGACGCGCTGCTGAAGATCCCTCGCCGCTGTGGTGAATCCGCGGTGCCATCGAGCTGGCGAGGAGTGTGCCGCCATGGACGCTCGAGGCGGTGGGCTGGAGCGAGTTGCCGGGGACGGGCGAGCTCGCTACCGGCCGCCCACGATGTGGAGAGACGGCTGCCGTCCGTGAGGGAGCGGAGGAGTCGGCGCCGTTCGCCAGGTGGCCGGAGCCTGCTGCCATCCGCCGGAATGGGGAGGAGCAGGGAACGGGGGACTCCTGCCGGCTGCCCAAAACCGGAGGAGCCGTCGCCGTCCACCGGGCGGTGGAGGAGTGTCGTGCCGTCCGCCGAGGGCCGTCCAGTGCCACCGCCAGGCACCGCGGAGGAGATCGCCCAGCTGGTGGAGGGCCGAGCAGCGGTGCGTCTGGGAACCGGAATTTTTTTTTTTTTTTCTCTCCCCTCTCTCGTCTCTGTCGCTCCTCCTTCCATCTCCTTTTCTCTCGCCTCGTCTGTCCTACCCCCAGGTTCCCGCAGGTCCCCGGCGTCTGGCCGGCTGCATTTCAAGGTCGATCAGAGCTGTGTTGCGGCTCTAGCACCTTGGACAGCGAACGGCTGGTACCAATCAGGTGTAAGCCTGGGGACTTCCCCGAGTGTGAAAATGGTGTCGACGGACGCCTCCACTTCGGGATGGGGAGCGCTGCTCGAAGGCAGACCGTCCTTTGGCCTATGGTCAGAATGGGAAAAGCTCCATCATATCAACTGCCTGGAAATGCTGGCAGTGGAGAACGCGCTGACGCGCTTTTGTCCCCATATCAAGGATCACCACGTCGTAGTCCGTTCGGACAACATGTCCGTGGTGTCCTACATAAATCGCCAGGGCGGTCTCGGGTCCCGAAACCTGTGCAGGCTGACGGAACGCCTCCTGATTTGGGCTCAACGCAACGTGCGCTCGCTGAGAGCAGTGCATGTGCCTGGACTGCAGAATCTGGGTCCAGACAGGCTGTCCAGAGGCAATGTCCCTACGGGCGAATGGTCTCTACACCCGCAAACAGTCCGGCTGTTGTGGGAGAGATTTGGCATGGCGGAGGTGGACCTCTTTGCGTCCCACGAAAACGCTCACTGCCCCGCGTTCTCTTCCAATAACGAAAGCGCGCTGTCACGGAAATGGCCGTGCTGCCCGCTTTATGCGTTCCCTCCCGTCTCCCTCCTTCCGCAGGTGATAGAACGGGTGAGAGAAACGAGATGTTCAATACTGCTTGTGGCACCTCTTTGGAAGAACCAACCATGGTTCCCAGATTTGATGCAATTAGCAGATGTCGCCCCATGGCCGGTACCGTTGAGGAGAGATCTCCTCTCGCAGGCCAAGGGCTCGATTTGGCACCCTCAACCGGAGTTGTGGTCCCTCCATGTATGGGCACTCAACGGTTACCCGCTGATCTCGCAGTGGGAGTGCTAAATACCATCACTCAGGCTAGAGCTCCGTCGACACGACGTCTGTATGCCTCGAAGTGGTCGGTGTTCTCCAGCTGGTGCACAGCTTGAGGTTATTCACCCCTTAGTTGTGAGGTGACGGAGGTCCTCTCCTTCCTACAGGAGCTGTTGGATAAGGGCAGAGCCCCATCCACGCTCAAAGTTTATGTGGCGGCCATCACAGCGTTTTCTGAAACGGCGTCCGGTCAGTCAATAGGAAGGAACGATTTAGTCATCCGGTTCCTCAGAGGAGCTAGGAGGCTGAATCCTCCCAGACCTCCGTCAGTCCCTATGTGGGACCTCGCGGCGGTTTTGGAGGCCTTGAAGGGTCCCCCTTTTGAGCCTATCCAATCGGTTAGCCTTCAGCATCTGTCGTTCAAGACAGTATTCTTGTTGGCTCTCGCTTCTGTGAAGCGTGTGGGTGATTTGCACGCGCTCTCGGTGATCCAGTCGTGCTTGGAGTTTGGGCCCAATGACTCAAGGGTCATACTCAAACCTAGGCACGGTTATGTGCCGAAATCCCTCAACACACCGTTTCGGGCTCAGGTTATTGCCCTGTCTGCCCTGCCGGTGTCAGGGGAGGATGGAGACTCGAGTCTTCTTTGCCCTGTCAGGGTTTTAAGAGCTTATGTGTCTCGCTCTGCTGCCTTTCGGCAGACGGAGCAGCTGTTTGTCTCGTTCAGTGGACGTTCCAAGGGAATGGCTGTTTCGAGACAGACTCTATCCAGATGGATAGTTGACGCCATAGCGTTAGCTTAAGCTTCCAGGGGCCTTCAGTGCCCGTTGGGCGTCAGAGCACACTCCACAAGAGGCGTCGCCTCGTCGTGGGGCGTGGTCTACTGGGATCTCCTTGCAGGATATATGTATGGCGGCGGGTTGGGCCTCGCCGTCTACATTTATCAGGTTCTATAACCTGGAGGTTCCCGCCTTGCAAGCAAGGCTGCTGTCGGTATAGAAGAATCGGGGCCCTGAGGGGAATTCTGAGTTCATGAGCGCTATGCGCTGCCGACTGTTATATGGGCAGTATTGCGTAAGACCCGCATTGCCACATTGGTCAGGCCTTGCCTCGGCTGTGTGATGTCATATTGCCGCATCTACGGATGCTGCTAGATATGGGACGGAGGGCTTTCCCCCTTTTCTGTCCCGGACTCTCTGTGAGTCCCTCAGGTGACTGTGCACTGTAAATCCTGGGCGTTGCTTCAGGTTTATTGGTGTGTGATCCCTGCGCGCACGGCGTTTTACATCGGGTTCCCGTAGCGTCTTAGCTAAGACGCAGTACGAGAGAGCTCTCGTAAGAGAACGTACTCGGTTACTAAACGTAACCTCGGTTCTCTCTAGAAGAGCGAACGAGTACTGCGTTCTCTGCCGTGCGTACGATTCACTCTGGTTCGCTTCGGCGATGAAATAAATCAGGTGAGTCAGCCTTTTCGAGCTCCTTTTATAGGTTGAGCCACACCCGTTTCGGCGGGAAGTGGCAAGAAGGGCGCGAAGCGCCCTTATTGGTCTGATGTTGCATCAGCCTGCGCTCGATAGGCTGTGCAGTTGCCGCAGAACAAGCCAATGAGCGAACGAGCCGTCTCGCCTATGGCTGTGTACTGCTGCAAATGCGCTTTACAAAAATACAAAATTAAGGATAATTTTTTGCTTCAGTATTTCGTGAAAAGAGACTTTTCCCGTAGCGTCTTAGCTAAGACGCAGTACTCGTTCGCTCTTCTAGAGAGAACCGAGGTTACGTTTAGTAACCGAGTACGTTTTCCTCTGCTTCACTGCAGAGAGGAACTGCTTTGTTTACTTTAACAAGTCATGAAGATAATGAAATGAAACTAAAAACGAATGAAGTTTATTTCAGTGAGATCAGAGGTTCCAGGTTATTATTACCAGACATTTCAGATAACTGTTGAAATGATATGTTTTTACTGTATAAATGTTTGTTTAAGCATTTCACTAAGTATGAGATGGATTTGTTGAGTCGTGTTTTAAATAAAATGAGTTTTTTTTTTTTTTATTGTTGATTTTAATGGTACTTTCCACGATTGCATATTGTTGCCATACGGCAACAATCTACTAACGACCCCCCTTTAAACGTATATATATATATATATGTTATTTAGCTCATTTTAAGTAATAAAAACATGCAAAACATTTTTTACCATGTCTAAGTAATATTTCATGCAATAGAGGGCTAATTATCTTATAGTTAAAGTTCAATAAAAATAACTACTAATAAGCAGTTAAACAAAATCATTGAATTGTGAACGTGATTCATATAAATGTTATTATTATTATTAGTAGTAGTAGTAGTATGAAAATGCAATATTAATACATTTTATAGAGGTTTTGCTGTGTAGTGAATTGTTTTGTAAGAAATCAGCTTCCAATAGGAACCCGACCACCACTCAAGTGCCTTGCAATAACTTATCTTAGTTATTATATTTTATATACAGTAATGTATGTGTGCCTCAAAAGCATATACAACATTAACATTAATTCAATTCCTGTATGTAAGGCAAGGACTGTGGGAAAGTGAAAATACAGGTAACCAATTAGTAATTAATAAAGAATTATTAGATAATTCAGAAGGATCTATTTCACACCTGAAACAGTCGGTCTATTCTAAAGTGAAAATATTGGGAACCCAAATTATAAAATAATTCTGCAGGACCTATTGCGAACCTGAAACAGTACGTGCACATTCTAAAGTGAAATTATAGTGAATCCTTTAGTAATTAATAAAGAATTATCTGCATGGCCGTAGCCAGGCTTTGAAAATTTGTGAGGTTCGGGGGGTTTCTATAATAATCCCTATAAATACAACTAATTCTAAAGAGACAGAAATGTAGATGTTTTTGGAAGGATGCTCATTTTTAAATCATACCCTATTTATGGCATCAAAGTTTGTTAGTAATATACTTATGGGGTGGATAATTTGATCAATTGTTTACCGTATTATACATGCAAACATACACCACCAAACGTGTTATTTTCAGATAGTCAATATTACAAAAGACAGTAACTGACAGTCAGCTTCAGTGGCGCAGAAGGTTAAATGTGTGTCATGTTGTATTGACATGATCGACCTGGGTTCGAATCTGCCTATTAGCGAAATTTTTTCTCCCTTTTCAAATCACATCAGAAAAGCATTTATTTTCAATAAAAATTAAGTAAATAATCAAAAAGTTAGGTGTAGGGAGGGCTTTATTGTCCCAATAAGGTGGCATCCATTAAATTTACACTTAATAAGTTATTATTGCATACTGTTTTATAATGCACTACAATACTGAGGTGCAGATAATTGCCACGATTTGCAGTAAGTAGTATAAATAGCAAAAAATCCTGCTATTTTAACATAGTATAAATAGAATCTATAGATATTTGCACTTAGTGTAAATAGCCGCTGCCTTTTTTGATAACTACTAAGACTAAAGGGGCGGTCACACTAGCCTTTGAACGTGCGAAATTATTTCGGACGCCGCTGTGAATATGGACGGGAGCAAGATATAATGGTTTCCCCTCAGTTATCACAACATGGATTAATCTGTGCTTGTACTGTGTCTTTTGCGAGGGCATCGAAAGCGTCTTATTATATTGTACTCTCCATCTCTCTCTCTCTCTCTATATATATATATATATACAGGTCCTTCTCAAAAAATTAGCATATTGTGATAAAGTTGAAATATTTCAGGTCTTTTATTGTTTTAATACTGATGATTTTGGCATACAGCTCATGAAAACCCAAAATTCCTATCTCAAAAAATTAGCATATCATGAAAGGGTTCTCTCAACAAGCTATTAACCTAATCATCTGAATCAACTAATTAACTCTAAACACCTGCAAAAGATTCCTGAGGCTTTTAAAAACTCCCAGCCTGGTTCATTACTCAAAACCGCAATCATGGGTAAGACTGCTGACCAGAAGGCCATCATTGACACCCTCAAGCAAGAGGGTAAGACACAGAAAGAAATTTCTGAACGAACAGGCTGTTCCCAGAGTGCTGTATCAAGGCACCTCAGTGGGAAGTCTGTGGGAAGGAAATAATGTGGCAAAAAGACGCTGCACAACGTGAAGAGGTGACCGGACCCTGAGGAAGATTGTTGAGAAGGACCGATTCCAGACCTTGGGGGACCTGCGGAAGCAGTGGACTGAGTCTGGAGTAGAAACATCCAGAGCCACCGTGCACAGGCTTGTGCAGGAAATGGGCTACAGAGAAGCAGCACTGGACTGTTGCTCAGTGGTCCAAAGTACTTTTTTTGGATGAAAGCAAATTTTGCATGTCATTCGGAAATCAAGGTGCCAGAGTCTGGAGGAAGACTGGGGAGAAGGAAATGCCAATATGCCTGAAGTCCAGTGTCAAGTACCCACAGTCAGTGATGGTCTGGGGTGCCATGTCAGCTGCTGGTGTTGGTCCACTGTGTTTTATCAAGGGCAGGGTCAATGCAGCTAGTTATCAGGAGATTTTGGAGCACTTCATGCTTCCATCTGCTGAAAAGCTTTATGGAGATGAAGATTTCGTTTTTCAGCACGACCTGGCACCTGCTCACAGTGCCAAAACCACTGGTAAATGGTTTACTGACCATGGTATTACTGTGCTCAATTGGCCTGCCAACTCTCCTGACCTGAACCCCATAGAGAATCTGTGGGATATTGTGAAGAGAAAGTTGAGAGACGCAAGACCCAACACTCTGGGTGAGCTTAAGGCCGCTATCGAAGCATCCTGGGCCTCCATAACACCTCAGCAGTGCCACAGGCTGATTGCCTCCATGCCACGCCGCATTGAAGCAGTCATTTCTGCAAAAGGATTCCCGACCAAGTATTGAGTGCATAACTGAACATAATTATTTGAAGGTTGACTTTTTTTGTATTAAAAACACTTCTTTTATTGGTCGGATGAAATATGCTAATTTTTTGAGATAGGAATTTTGGGTTTTCATGAGCTGTATGCCAAAATCATCAGTATTAAAACAATAAAAGACCTGAAATATTTCGGTTGGTGTGCAATGAATCTAAAAAATATGAAAGTTTAATTTTTATCATTACATTATGGAAAATAATGAACTTTATCACAATATGCTAATTTTTTGAGAAGGACCTGTATATACCCACTAAACAATAAAACATTATAGAACTTGTCCTCATTCAAATGTACCATCTGTTCCTGTTTCCATTGACACTGCGAACCATGCAGCTTCTTTTTTTATTATCTTTTAAATATGTATTATATAAAATAGGATGCTGCGCTACGGCTAAAATTAGCACTTCCTTCATTTTTTAATTTCTGTACAGAGAGGTCACGCAGTGACGTATCGATCATCTACTGGTCACACGACTTCAAGTGATGCGAATTCGCAGGTCAGAGTTCACCAAACTTGAACTTTCGAACGCAGCGAAATGCGAAATTTTTCGCATGAGCCTGCGTTTCCGGTCTGAAGCATTCGCATGCGTTTGAATGGAAGTCAATGGAACGAAAAGTCCAGTGTGACCGCCCTTAATGCTGACAATGCAATGCTGGCAGATGTTGCTATTAAAATAAACAAAAACCTATAAATAAATAAAATAAACCGAAATAATTTCAAATATTTTGGAAATTAGATAAGATAAAGTTATCGCTGACCCTAAACCGCAACTTCCTACTTTATTAACTTTCTAAAGTGTTAAATGTAGTGGGAAAACAAGTCAAAAACGCTTATAATAGCTGGATCATGCTGCGTCTCGCGGTCTCGCTAACAAGTCTCTGAAGACTCGTTCACTTCGGAAGCGTATCGCAGTGATCATTTTCATACCATGGGCGCTAAACATTCTGAATTATACATGCAGACATTCATATGAGGAGTCTAGCAGCAAATTAGTAAATCAGAGAACAAATTTTATTTTCGAACATGAAAAATTTACAGAGGTCCGGCCATGATAATCAGATAAATGCGCAGGAATATTTTTTGAACCTTAATTAGTAGATAATTACTTGTAGTTCTTCAGGAGGTATGACAGAATATATTAGTTATTGATTACTTTAGTTATTGAGAACTAACTGTTACTTAACACAATCATAAAATTATACTACATACTGATTACTGATAGTTAACACATCTTCCTTAGTAGTTAACAGTAGTGAGTTGTTAGTTCTTCAATAATTCCTTATTCATTATGCAAGTAAGAAACAGTATTCTACAGTATTCTCCTCGCATGCTGTTTGTTCTCAGAAAACCGGACCAAATTGAGCTCTCTCTTGCTTCATCAGATTTGTCCATATGTCTGTCTTCTCTTACTACCGCATATTAAATTAAATTTTAACATTTTATGCGACTTGCATCATGTGTATGTTAGCTCATATTTACACTGTTAGCAATCTATGTAATTTTTACAATAGATTGTACAATTAATTCTATTCATCTTTTTATTGTAAATGCAAATGCATTATGGGAAATTGAGGGACAGTCCTGTAATATTATTGTAACTACACCGTAGAAGCATTATTTTACAGCCACAGTATAGCATTGAGGGATTGCAATAAAATTGGTACTTTCCCAGCTAATAGAATTTTGTTGTAAGACCGTTCTCTAAATATTGAGTGTTGGTTTTGGGAACATAAAACATGTCCAGTTTTCTTGACATTAGAGGAACGTTTTTAAAAGGTATGTGTTCTTCAAACGTTCTGTCAACTTAATTTGGATTTAAAACATTCTAGGAATGTTGATTTGTAACATTCCAAGAACATAAAAAGATCCAGCTTCCTTAATGTAAGTAGAATGTTATTTAAAGTTTAGTATGATGTTCCTGAAACATTTTTTAAATCCTTCAAACACCTGCTGTGAACAAGCACTGAAAGGAAGAGAAATAAGAACACAAACCACAACTTTCTTCAGACACAGCCTTAGATGAACTGAAGATTCAAGACTTTAAATCTCTCAAGATCTGATTAAACAACTCCACAAAAAGCATCACCAGCATCAGTTATTACTACCCAGATTTACTTTATTTCTGTCTAGTGATGTGTCGTTCTTGAACGAATCTTTAATGTGACTCGAGCAGAACAAGTCGTCTTGGGAAGTGATTCGTTCAGTCGGGCATGCGCAATATTCTATAGGTTCTGTTCTGCTAGTAGTAATTCACCTGTGTCAGTCAATGCAGTCTTGAGCCGGAGAGAGAATTGATTAGTTCATAGTTCGGGTCTATCGGGTTTTTGACTCTTTCCTTAATCATGTGACATACCTATACGCTAACCCAATGCAGTCTGAGCTGGAAAGAGAAT
Source organism: Carassius carassius (assembly GCF_963082965.1). Classification (NCBI taxonomy): domain Eukaryota; kingdom Metazoa; phylum Chordata; class Actinopteri; order Cypriniformes; family Cyprinidae; genus Carassius; species Carassius carassius. The sequence continues at coordinate 16,768,947 of NC_081802.1, forward strand.
TGATTAGTTCATCTTTCGGGTCTTCGGGTTGTTCGTTCTTTTGTCACGTGACGTGACAGCATTGTCTAAAGTAATTAATTTACAACCTTCCTTACAAATGGGTGCATAGTACTTATTATTATTTTTTATTATAATTATTGGTTATGCTTTAAATGTTGTCCATATGATGGTGAAATCACTTTGATAAAGATTTTTTTTTTTTTTTTTTACAGTTGATTCTAATCTTCAAAAATGACCTTGTTGAATGATTTATGTCTTTTGAGTTCACCCTTCAGATTAGACTATAGAACTGTAGTGTTACTGGTTTAGGATTCAAAATGATATTTGCTTTTAATCTATGTCATTATGTCCTTTTTGAGCAATCTTCTTATATATATTAGACCAAAATGTCAAGTTTGCCTAGGAAAAGCAATTATTATACCAGCAAACTCAAAATTGGAGTAAAAGTTAACAAACTAGGCTATAAATACTTTGTATTTGAGGCTTGGATTATTATTGTATTATATAGCCTAGTGTTTATTTACTGATAGACAGTCAAAAAGACAAATTAATCAATATTTTATTTATAACAGGGTTTTATTTATTTATAAAATGATAACACACCACAGATCCTGAAGAAACGGTAACAAAAATAGTGACAGAAATGTCAGAAATAGCGTATGGGTCTGTCACGGGATTAAGGAACGACTCGAACCAAAAGACTCATGAGATGAACTAATCAATTATCTTTCTCTTTACTCAGGGAACTACACTGCGACAAAAATGGTCGCATATGCGACCTTTTGAAATGACATTGCGACCCTAATTTTTATGAGGTGTTCTGGTGTTCAGGCCACATGCAAAGACGCGTCTCAAAGTCTTCTTGCTTTTGTAACGACAAATACATAAATATGTCAAAATACCCGTCTTGGAAAGTGTGTTCGAAAAGTCTGTGGTTATGTCTAGTTAAAGTAAAGAGTTGAGAAAAAAATCGGATGTGTATCATTATAATGGATGCGTTTGTCTCTTAAAGTGTCTAATTTACTAGCTCTGCAGTCAGTGTCTTTATGTATGAAAATAAAAGTAAATCACTCACTGCTCTTGACTGAATTACTTTGTAGTTTTAACAAGAATTTATCCACAGTCAAACTAGAAATCAGATATAATTGATTATATTGTTTTACTGGTGGGTGCAGGACACTAGTGTATTTATGTAAGTGAGTAAAGCAAAATACAGCAAACTGTGAAATATTATACCCAAAAATTATTCATACTGTAGACTACCAGTGAAATCGAAAATTTGATTATTACATTTCTTTCTTTCATCTTTTCTATCTCTGACATTATCAAGAGGAATTTGTTCTGACACAGTTTAACTCTGAGTTCTTGTCATATTTTATTACCAATTTCTAAACTATACCAAATAAACTGTGATAATGTGAGAAATGTTGAAGGTGTCTGAATACATTTTGGTTTGACTGTGTATTTTATTTTACAGTGAAGACTATGCAGTGCTATTTTAAATTAGTTTCTGGACACTTACAAACTTAAAAAGGAAACATTGTGTTAATAGCACAAATAAATAAATAGAACGAACATACAGCAAATATTAAACAATTTCAAGTAGGGCCCACTTTACAACCTGCACCAGGTCCCCTCTAACCCCAGCTACGGCCCTGGGTTAAGGTACCAAGACAGAGCCATGCACTGTGTGTACTGTAAGAAATAAAACAAGAAGGCATGTGGTTTAAAAGATGGCACTTGTCTCTTATTAAAATAATGCTTATGTGTCTGACTGTACACCTTAACTGTAATAAACAAATTGGTAACACTTTAAAATAAGGTTCATTAGTTAGCCTAACTACATTAATTAACATTAACTAATAATGAACCGCACTTATACAGCAATTGTTCATTTTTGTTCATGTTAATTTCCACATTTAATAATACTTTATTAAAATCTTGTAAATATTAGTTAGTGTGCTGTGAACTTCATGAACAAACAATGAACAGCTTTATTTCTATTAACTAACATTAACAAAGAGTAATAAATAGTGTAACAAATGTATTACTTACTCATTGTTAGTTCATGCATTAATGTTTAATAAATTATTATAAAGTGTATCTGGAGCAGCCTCCGACATTATTTCAAATCGACTCTCTGCAAAGAGACCCGCCCTCCTCTGACTCTGATTGGCCTTGAACCTGAAACAAACCAATCAATCCAACGATGGCAGCGAGTATTACCCAATCAGGGGCAGAATAGGAAGAGTATTCATAGAATGGTGGGATGGTTTGCATGTGATGCTGCATTGAAAACAACTGCGAAAATACGGGACAAACCCCGTCCCGTATTGTTTCAAAATGGGACGCGCTATTTTATTCTCAAATACGGGACAATTCCGTGTTTTAAGGGACGGGTGGCAACCCTAACTCGAAAACTCAACCTTAAAAGTCTGATGCTGCGTTCCAAGGCAGGTTTTTGAGCTCGCAAGTATCTGTCTGTAGCGTTCCAGGCAAGTCACGCCAAACTTCCTGAGGCAAGGAATTGTTGCTAGATTATTAATTTTATTGCACCTTTACATTGTCCTAAAATCGTTTTTTCAACGTGTCCACTTGCATAAACACTGCATCCGTAGGCAGTATTATGCGTAGGGGCTGCCATCGTTGTTTCGCGTGCTGTGTGACCTCGGAACTCCGAGCGCATCGATCTAGTACGAGTACGAGTTCACGGGTGGGAAGTCACGGGTTCGACTGCCGTTCCAGTGCACTTTCACGGGTTTAAGGTAAGAAAAACACGGGTTGCCTGAAACGCGGCATCAGTTTCCCACTCGTAATTACGACTTTTGTGCGTTTAACTCGTAAATACGAAGTATCCTACTTCGACCAAGCTGTGCCGTCTGACTGAAAGCATAAAAAATTATTACTGTACATACCTTACAAACATGATTCTTGTATTATGTGTCTGCTATGTATCGTTCTTCCTAACGTTACCTAAATTTAAACGAAACACGATTAAAAATTGGAAAAACAAAATTAAATCAACGTTAGCTACAGTCCACTCTGTCTTCTTTCGCTTCTTCAGTGAACAAAAAGTTGGTTCCCCTTTTGTCTCGCGTGAGTGACTATTTCCCCCTCGACCAAGCAATGCGGGTTGCCAGGTTTCTGTAAAACCGACCAAATTCAAACATTTCCCCAAAAATACCCAAATTCCGCGGGGAAAAGGCAGCCAATTTTGGAAACACTGTGCATACAAATACACCAAAACACAACTGGTTGCAAAGCACAAAAAATGGAACCAGATGTGTCCCAAAGACCAGTTCTCAATACCAAGTACGCAAACTGTGGACTTGCATCCTTGGCAGTCCGTACTCGGCAAGTTCGCCCCAGGAGTATAAACTCCCGAGGACAGGAAGACTAGTCCGTTATTTCTGGAAATGGAAGTACACCAGCCTGTCGCCTACAGATCGAGGCGGGGCTGCACCTACTCTGATTGGTTCGATCGTCTTTCATATACATATAGGAAATGTGTGCGTAGTTGGTGTAGGACGGAGTAACTTGTGTTGTTTAAAAAGCACAAAACGCTGTGCAGTTTTACAAAACCTTTACTACAATGTAGTTGTTTGTTGTTAACGTGACTTACTATGATTTATTGAATCACAAGATAGCTGCTCCAAGTTTAATATTCTGGACTAGTCGAATTCCCAAATGAGACATATAAAGCACTTAACATGAAAGTATGTTGCTTTATGCATTAAAACTGTGTTTTATGGTTTAAAAAGCCATGTTTGTGGCTGAATTTTCATAAATGATGAATGGACATCTATGCCCGGTTAAAAGACATTGCAAATCCGGCGCAGAGAGAAGAAAACGGAAAACAGTTAAATATATATATATATATGTATATATATATGTATGTATGTATATATATATATATATATATATATATATATATATATATATATATATATATATCAACTTTAAACGCATAGAGTTGGCTTGACTTTGGCGTTCGATATTCGAAAATTTAGGGACCGTCTCTAAAGTTACATGCGATATTGGTATGCACTTTTCTAACGACAGTAGCATTTTAGAAGAATGACTTACAGTCATACAAACAACGGTTCATCTAGGTGTCAACTATAATGCACACCTTTTACATATTTAATATTTATTAAATAAACTATAAATCATATGTAAATTATGCTACTTTTTCACAACCGAATGAGCTCAAACCACTGATCTATAATATAGAACTGTATTTCTCATGATGTCATTAAAGTGAAGCAGCCACGCCGCCATATTGGTAATCCCTAGTGGGGGTAAATGTTCTATTGAATTAATAGGAAATTGTATGAGTTTAACGAGAAAACATCACATAAGTCAGCTCATAACAATAAGCTCATTTCTGTAGCTGACAAATAATTTCACCACCACCAACGCATAGAATATTCTCTCTGACTTTTCAGGTTCCCTTAAGAAAATTTGCCATTATTTTCACAAGAATAACACCAAAAATCATCGTTCTTGTAGCCATGGTAACTGCAAATTAGCCATAGTTTTGTAACTTCAAATAATAATTTACAAAGCAGTATTAATATACTGTAATAGTTATGTTGTTGTTGTTATAAAAACTTAAAATGCATTATTTAAAAACAATGAGGCAATAATGATTGGTTAAAAACAGTTAAAAATACATAGGCTAATACTAAATAATTTATGTACTAACCTGTTATTACAAATGCCTGCAAAGGGATCCAAAGGCCTGGTAATTGCTGCTGTTACAGTTACAGGATGATCAAATCCTTGTTTAGGCTACTGGCCAGACATTTAATTAAAAAATTCACTTAATATTTCATTTTTGGCCACCTTTTTGCTATAGTTGACAGAGCCTCTATAACTAATTCAACAAAATACATGTGGACAGCACAACCTTTAAAAAAATAAACCATGGTTTTATCATAGTAAAACTACTTAATTTTTTTTTGCATGATTTCTGAAGGCTTGAGACTATAAAATAAAGTCATAATAAAGTTATAGCCATAGGTAAATGTCGAGAGCTACAATTGTAATTTATACATGTATCAATTTTTTTTTCAAAAAGTTCTATTTTCACCCCTATAGTATTTTTTTTTTTCATTATATTTGAGGAAGGAGGGGTACAACCATACAGTCCTGCTTAGGGCACCCATTTGGCCAGAAGCGGCCCTGACCAAAATAGAATTACGATGCGCATAAAATTGGTATGTCCTTTCACTGACTAGTAGAAATAAAACTTTCTTGATTTCTTCACTTTAAAATAATGAGGAGTAGAATATTTTCCTGAAATAAAGGGGAGGAAAGTCTATTCTTTGCAATGTGTTAAAGAAAATGAAAGTTTCATAAAAATGTAAATGTTATACAGCACACATATTAGCCTATCGCGGTGTCATTTATCAACTGCATGACAGATAATTATATTAAACAATAATTTTCTTGCCAGTCTATATAAATGAAAACAATACTGATACATCCTTTTCATTTCCTTTCTCATACTCTGACGATATGAAATAATCACATTTTCTAAAATTATTTAATTCATAATTAATTTTCTATCTGAAGACCTGATCTTCACACTGTGGATAATCAAACCAATTCATTTACTAATGTCGTATGTTAGCCTAAAGATCAGCTTAATTTAACAAAACAATCATTCCAGGGATAAATAAAGGCTTTGTAAAACTGCACATCATCTTTAGCTTTTTAAACAACATACTCCATCCTACACCAACTATGCACACATTTCCTATAATGTATGTCTATGAAAGATGATCAAACCAATCAGAGTGTTACAAACACACCAGGTTCCACCTCCACTCATTCACAACGCAAGCCCTCACCTGAGTACTGAGCACTTCCACCTGACCCTCATCATCACCCAATCACATCTGCACCATAAATACCACACACACATACTCGGTCTCGTTCGCGACAAGGTCTTACCTGTATGCTAACTTTAAGGACTAACTCTTCCTCTACTTGCCTCTCTCCAGTGATCCTACATTTTTGTATGTGAATAAAACAAAACAAAAAACTACTTTATTTAACTATTTGTCTCCTCTGTCTCTCCCCACATCACCGTAGCACCATTTTGGAGAATCTGAGCTGAATGCAGGCAGCTTAATAAAAGAAGGAAATGATCAGCGCGTTTCTCAGAGAAGGGACAGAGGGATGTCGAATAAATCTAAATTATGTGAAAAATAATGTTTAAAAAAAAAAACTGACCCACCCCTTTAATATAAACTGACTGGATTTGTCTGAAAGAAGAAAGTCATATACACATAGGAGGATGCCTCAAGGATGAGTAAAACACAAGCTAATTTTCATTTTTCTTTAACTGACTTGAAGCAACTAGCACAATGAACATAAACCTGTTTTCCAATTTCAGTTTAAATGGACCTATTCCTTCAATTGGGCTTTCAGAACCTCATTGAAGGTTATTTGTTTAGATTTTAACAATAAAACTATTTCAATAGATGGCAAACTTTATCACATGTCAAAAAGCATTGTAAGCAAAGTGCTGGATAAAAAGTAATTTTTTTTTTTAGAATTAGAATATTGTGGAACCCAGAAAAAAAAAAAAAAAAACAAGGTTGCAATTTTCAGCTAGATTCTACTGGCCTACAATGTGGGATGGACATTGATAAATGGGTAAATATGCTACTACATGTTTTCCTTTTCAACACTGTTGAGACATATAAACTGATTATGTTATGGAATGCATTTCTCATGTGCTTATTTCTGATCATCTGGTTTTGCAGTGTGCCCAGTGCCAGTTTAGCAGACTGTCCATCAAGCAGGAGCCCAAGTTCATCCCAATGTGTGTATGTAAGTTTGTTGTCCACAGACGTGCATGGGTTTTGAGATAGGGAAGTCATGAGGTCACAAAATGCAAACGTATTAATGTTGCTATTTTAATTCTAAGGTGGACAAGCCTCTGGAACTGGGTATGGATTTAGTTGGTACAGTCACCAGGACCAACAATGGAAATGAGTCGTTTGTGCAGTTGTCTCTCACTGCATTCATTTCTTTTACAACTTTGGGGCACCCAAGATAATTCTTGCTGACCAAGGCACAGAATCTGTTAACAAGGTTTGCAGTTTATTGAATGAAGGAAAAAAAAAAATCTGTATCCATGACTTTTTTCATGTGTGTGTAGGATTCTAATTTATACACAACATTTATGGTTCATTGTACAGGTGCAGTTTCTCAAGAGCGAGTACAGGAGCGCTGATGGCGACACAGCTATTTCACAATTGGCCAAATTCACCACGTCAACAATGATGTGTGTTTCTAACATCTTCAGTTCCAATACTGCTCACAAATCAGTTTTTGTAACAGTACATATATACATATATACAGTACAGACCAAAAGTTTGGACACACCTTCTCATTCAAAGAGTTTTCTTTATTTTCACACTGAAGGCATCAAGGGATATTTGACCGAGAAGGAGAGTGATGGGGTGCTGCGCCAGATGACCTGGCCTCCACAGTCACCGGACCTGAACCCAATCGAGATGGTTTAGGGGTGAGCTGGACCGCAGACAGAAGGCAAAAGGCAAAAGGGCCAACAAGTGCTAAGCAACTCTCGGGGAACTCCTTCAAGACTGTTGGAAGACCATTTCAGGTGACTACCTCTTGAAGCTCATCAAGAGAATGCCAAGAGTGTGCAAAGCAGTAATCAAAGCAAAAGGTGGCTACTCTGAAGAACCTAGAATATGACATATTTTCAGTTGTTTCACACTTTTTTGTTATGTATATAATTCCATATATAATTCCACATGTGTCAATTCATAGTTTCGATGCCTTAAGTGTGAATCTACAATTTTCATAGTCATGAAAATAAAGAAAACTCTTTGAATGAGAAGGTGTGTCCAAACTTTTGGTCTGTACTGTATATATTACTGTAGTCGCAATGTTATATTGAGTACTATTTAATAAATAATAAAAAAAATACACTATTAAAAGCAAATATACCTCCATTTTATTGGTATTTAAATAGCATGGCACTTTATTAAGCAGTATATAAAAAGTGTGTCTGTTGCTCATGAAAACATTTCTAAAAATGTCTGTGCATTTAACAAATATTTACGTTATTCACTTAATCTGAGATAACGGTATGCAAACACCACGAGAGCATCACTACGGCTCACTTCGGGAGCAGAATGTGTCCAGAATCGGCTGCTTTGCCAGTAGAACCTCTTTTTCTACACCATTTTCTACACAAGGTATTATATTTTTAACAATAACTTCTAAACCTTTAAAGGCAGACCTACTGTGAGCGCCAAGGTTGTTAATCGATGGTATATGCTTTGGTTGAAGCTACCCGTTTGCGTATTTCAACATGTTTTTAAAAGAATCATGTTTAGTTTAAAATTTGTGGTGAAATTTTTACTACATTACCCATGATGCTGTGCTGAAAATACCCACCAATACGAGTCGGGGCAAGAAAACTGCCCCTAAAAGAGTTTGCAGGGAATGCTCGGTTCAATGACGCACCGCAAAGAAGACAATCGAGTTGGTCTCGCTGTATATAGGCCTACATATTAACACGCTATTTCTCTAGAAATAATCAACAACTTTCAGTGAATAGTTTTATATTTCTCCATAGATTCAAATGTGATTGTTATTCGTGGGATTGTAGTTCATTTGCTCATTAGCTGTAAGTCTTCAAGATTTTTTAGATTTTCAAATACTTTTTGCTTCCAATTAATCTTGTAGCTGACTGGCTTGACTGGTGGCTCATAATGCTAAAAAACACTTTCTTAAATCTCAATGGAAAAGAAAAAAAAATATAATTTCTGCATATTTTAGTTTACAGTTAGACCCGGAGATCGGGTTAAAACTCAACCGTTTAAGTAAAATGAGTCTTTTATTTTTAAAAAAGTGGAGCGTTCCTTTCATATTTTCTTACTGATATTGTCTTTATTACTTAACGTTTGAGCGTAGGCATAGTGGGAGTTGTTGCTATAAAAACGGGGTGAGATGTCATGATTTTGAGCTTTTAATTGGGTCTGCAGAAGTGTGGGTGGGACTTGAAGCTTCACCTGCTGCACAGAATCAACCTCAAAATTACATAATAGGAGCAAGATGACAGCAGCCATACCTGGGACATTTTGGTTTAATTTTTCTACAGTGGAAGGAAGTGGAGATGCATCGTCCTTCTTTTTTTGCAGTCTATGGTCATGGGTAATTGAATGTGATATATTTGTAATTTGAGAATATTATTTGCCTTTAAAGCTGCTTGTTCACACTACAGACTAATAAAGGAACATTTAAAGATGTTGGGATTCTTAGGCTAATACTAGCACCACAACATCATACACTTGTGAAACAAAAATACAGTTATTAAGGAAATAATGTGCATTATAAGACTATACTTAAGTATGAACTGAATGTAATATTTCAGACTCTAAATTACATGTTCTATACGATTAAATGAAAATGTGTTAAGGGTACCTGAGACACGGGAGAGAGAGTATCCATCTGCATGCACAACTTTAATAACAGGCAAAAAACACAGATAGTCCAGTACGAGAAACAGGAAATAGCCAGAAACAGGTAAATAACCTCCAGGCAACCCGGACCAAAAACACCAACACAATCAGCGACTAAACATAGCTGAAACATAAAAGCTCAGAGCTAATTATTTAAAAGAGTGTCTATTTATTGTGACCATGACAACTAATAAGACAACAAGGAGAAACAGAAAACAAACACAGAAAGAACAGAGGATGGGATACAGGATGGAGCTTATGAATAAGTATGGGAATTAATACGGGTAACTATTTAACAAACAAGGCAGCACAGGGAACAAGGCAAAGAAGTGCTGTATTCCAGTTCGTTTTTATGCCCTTCCCTTCCCTCACTAACTTCCTCTCATCTTGTTGACTTGTATGCATGTCACATATCCTGTCCAAATACCCACAATTGCGGTCTTGGCCACATGAGAGCGTGTGCATGCAACAGGAGGTAAATGTGAAAGGCTGCCTCAGGTCTTAACACATCTTCAGTTCTCTCTTCACAGCAGTTCAGTCAGTGTACTGTTTGAGTAAATTAATTACTCTGGGATATTGGTTTATTTTAACTTAGAGGGAGTGTCAGCCACATTAAAAAAGTTAACAGTGTTACGACCCCGTGCTTCCTTTTCTTGCCTGCTGGTGGCGTGATGACTTCAGGAGGGTGTGGTCGATTGTACAGCCCTGCTGAGCGATTTCCACTGATTGTGGACAGGATAAATGAATAGACTGATTCCATTGACAGCACTTCACCTGGGGGGATTGGCAGCCTCCGGAGAAGTCATTTACTCCAACTTTCTCTTCTTTCCTTATTTATCATTCCTCACCATTTGGATTATTATTATTTCTCTCTTTATTTAAACCCTAGACATTATGTTATGTTCTTTTGTATTGTATCATTTTGGCACTTGAATAAAGAAACTTGCAAGTCAACCAATCTGTGCAAGCGCTCCTATTTTATGTTACGGTCGATATCGAGCTGGCCGTGACATAAATTGGGGTCTCGTCCGCGATCCTTTGGTGAGTAATGTGATTATTTTTTTGTGAATGGTTACCTTTATGAATGAGAACTCCGGTTAGTCAGAGTGTATCCAGCTGGGTTGTGTATACAATCCTTCCGACGGAACACTGTTTGTTGTTTTGTTTATTATTTTGTCTTTCTTGTTTTTGAGGGTTATCCTGGGTGGAGATTTAACTCTCTGTAGGGGGTACGCTTTCGGACTTTCAGTTTAACTGATCGTTACGGAGTTCAGCGTTTAATGCCGCCCCGAGCCCGGTACACCTTTGAAGACTAGGTAGAAATTAGTTAGTGTTTTCGTAGATAGGAGCTGGAGTTTCTCAGTTTATAAAAGTGAATCCATTCTACAAAAATTGGTAAGTAATTGCGCTCGTGTGTGTATAGTGCGTTCTTCTTTTCGTACCTACAATGTGTTTTCGACTTGTAGCTAGTCTTCGGAATTTTTGTGAATGAGTAGGTTACGTAATACACTGACGTAGTTCCTCTTTGAAGCAGGGGCTTATGGGAGTTGTATTTCGGGTAAACAGCGTCTCACGCGTGTGATCTGGTTGTTGTTTTTTTGTTGTAGCTTAAGTGTATTTACTAACAAAATGTCTTCGGTGCTCGAAGATTTCTTCGCTTGTCCCTCAGAAACCTTACTTGAGAGTTGTACAAAGGAGCAACTGGTGCACATCGCCGAACGCTTCAGTATCGATCTCACTACTCAGGATAAGCGGCTGAAGGAAACACTTGTGACTACTTTGAAGCGATCACTTGTTGACAGAGGAGTTTTAGAGGTAAGCACTAAGTTTACTGCTCCTAGTGAATCGTTTGTGTCTACTCCTTGTGAAGTTGACAGTGAAAGTGAGATAAAATTCCTAGAGATGTCATTGCAAGAGAAACAGTTGTATTTAGAGGCAGCGAAACTCCGCGCTGAGCGGGAGGATCGTGCTGCGAAAGAGAGATCGGTAGAAAGAGAACGCGCTGTGAAAGAGAGAGCGGAAGAGAGAGAACAGCAGTTAGCTGTGCGAAGACTGGAACTTGAGTTGGAGAGAGAACGGGATGAAAGAGCATTTCAGTTAAAGAAGTTGGAGTTGGAGTGGTCAGTAAAACAAGCAGAAGCTTTGCGAGCTGATGTGCCTCTCGTTGAACGGCGTCAGCCGAGTGAATTACACGAACCTGTGTTTGATGTTCATAGAAATGTAAGCTTAGTTCCGCCATTTTCTGAGAGGGAAATAGAAAAATATTTCTATCATTTCGAACGAGTTGCCTTGTCTTTAAAATGGCCGAAAAGGTTTTGGACCTTGTTATTACAGTGTGTTTTCACAGGTAAAGCACAGGAAGTCTATTCTGCTCTCACACTGGAACAGAGTGGTGAGTATGATACTGTAAAATCTGCTGTGTTACATGCGTATGAACTCGTGCCTGAGGCATATCGCCAAAAATTTAGGAATTTGAATAAAATTGATGATTGCACTTATGTTGAATTTGCAAGAGAAAAGGAGAATTTATTTGATCGTTGGTGTACTTCCATGAAAGTTACCACTAAAGAACAGTTAAGAGAATTGGTGCTCTTGGAGGAGTTTAAACATTGTGTTCCTCACGCTGTAGCTATACATATCACTGAACACAAAGTGAATAAACTTTCTGAAGCTGCTATCATGGCCGATGAATTTGTGTTAACCCATCGGGGGTCATTTAGTTCGGTCAGTTTTAAGAATGACATGAGTAAGTCTAAGTTTTGCTCTCAAGCGAAGACTAAGTCTCCTGTGATGAGTAGGAACGTTAAGGCGACAGTTTCTGATCATTCTAGTAAGCCTGTACTCTCACGAGACATAGTTTGCTATTATTGTAAGAAGCCTGGCCATAAAATATCTGACTGTGTTGTTCTTAAGAAGAAAGAAAGACTGTCGAAACCTGTTGCTTTAGTTGCTGCTTTGCCATTCATTGATGATACTCGTGATGAGAGAGATCACCCGTTACCTATTCCAGGTGGTAAAACTGTTTTCAATCGGTGTGTAACTTCCTCTGATTATACCCCTTTTGTCACTGAAGGAACCGTGTCATTGCCTGGGTCGAACGAAACTGTACCCGTGCGTCTTCTCCGAGATACGGGAGCTGCCCAATCGTTCCTTCTAGAAGGAATTTTGCCTTTAACTCCTGAAACTGCGACTGGAACCTATGTACTAGTACGAGGTTTTGAGATGGGGTTTGTTGAAGTGCCTTTGCACCGAATCCATCTTTCCTCTGCCATTGTATCTGGTGATGTTGTAGTTGGTGTCCGTTCTGCACTTCCAGTTCCTGGGATTACGTTTATTCTGGGGAATGATTTAGCTGGGGGGAATGTTTGGGGAGAGAGTAGTGTGGCAGCTCCGCCCATAATAGTATCTATACCCAGAAAATCTGTCGAAAATCCTAAAGAATTCCCTGATTTGTTTCCAGCTTGTGCAGTTACTCGATCGATGGCTAAACCGTTGTCTGAAAATCAAGTTGTAGAGGTTCCCCTTCATGACACTTTCTTTTATACTGTTAATACAGGTGAACCAGAATCTGATGCGTCTGAATGCTCTAAACAGAAAGACCTGAAGGCCTGTGCTTCGCTGTCTTCTGACCAGAAAGATTTTATGGTACTGCGAAGTAAATCTGTTGATCCATCTGAGGTTATGTCCACTCCTGAAAAAACTAATGCTGATCTCTCTGATGTTGGTGGCTGTTCTCTGATTTCCTTGTTACAGATCTCTCGAGAGGATTTAATAAGAGCCCAGCAGAGTGATGACACTCTTAAACCTTTATTTTCTGCAGCAGGGTCTAAGAAGTGTTCTGATCACCACTCTTCTTCGTACTTCCTTGACGATGGTCTCCTTTGTCGGACGGAGGTCATGCATAAAGATGTTTCTCTGGAACCTAGAACTCAGATTGTAATCCCTCTTACAGTAAGAGACTCTGTGTTGAATTTGGCTCATCGAGGACTTGCTGGTCATACAGGAGTACGGAAAACATATGATCGTGTTATGCGACACTTTTATTGGCCTAAGGTAAAACGAGATGTGGCTAAGTATATACGATCTTGTCATACATGTCAGATTACCAGTAAGCCAAATCAGAAAGTGCCGGTTGCTACCTTGCAGCCTATTCCTGCTGTTTCCACTCCTTTTGAACATCTGATCATTGACTGTGTTGGTCCTTTGCCCCGGTCTAAGACTGGTCATCAGTATCTTCTCACTCTTATGTGCCAGACTACTCGTTATCCTGCAGCGTATCCATTGAGGTCTATCACTACAAGGTCTGTCTTGAAGGCCCTCACTAATTTCATGTCGACCTTTGGAATTCCCAAAGTTATTCAATCTGATCAGGGTTCAAATTTCATGTCGAAACAGTTCTCCAAAGCCCTGCGTCAGCTTAGAGTAAGCCACAATATTTCTAGTGCTTATCATCCACAGAGTCAAGGAGCTCTTGAAAGGTTCCATCAAACCTTGAAATCTCTGTTAAGGTCATATTGTGTGGAACTCGATGCGGATTGGGAAGAAGGTCTGCCATGGATGTTACTAGCTATACGTGAGGTAATCCAGGAGAGCCTTGGTTTTAGTCCGAATGAGCTAGTGTTTGGACATACAGTACGAGGACCTACTGCTGTTTTAGCTGATGAGTGGCGTTCGTCTAAGCCTTCTGAAAACGTTTTAGACTATGTGAGTGGATTTCGGTGTAGACTGTATGAGGCACGA